>NC_085938.1:13944393-14247424 GCF_963556715.1 Cydia fagiglandana
AAGTGGATTATCTTTCCACTTCAACAGTACTGCAGTCGCAATCCGAACGTAACCTGTAGGTAGGTAACTAATTAATGCGTCTTTAAAATTAGTTTACCCGATTGTATAAATCAAGTACTTCACAACCGCAAAACCTAAATATATGTAGTCCAAAAGCTCTAAAGTATGGTCTAAAATCAACTCAAATATCTCGGTATGTCTCGCCTCGGCTAGTATGTGGCCATGAGTAAGCCCATTCATAATAAAAAAAAAATATTACCTACTTATTATTTATTTAATAACTAGCAAATAAACATAACAATAATAGTAACAAAATATGTCGCAAGCGCAGCACACGTTCCAATAAGGTGACAACGGTCATGCTCTCTGAACACAGTATTATAAAGTAGTGAACTTTATTTGTTTCGTAAAATATTTTTCATGTTCATAGTTTCCTTGGTGGTAAAAATAGACGTCGACTTGGATAATACAGATGGTTTGTACAGATGTGTATCTACATGATACAAACATAATAAGGTGTGTTCCCGGAATACTGGTATCCTATACAAAATCAGTACTTAAACCGAGAATTCCCGGGACTCGCAGTACTCAGCTCTGAGAGCTTTCCTTAATACATAATACATATATACACTACTCGTAAATAGGTATAGCATATTTTTTCCTTGTTTTGATACAAAATTACATTGCTCCAGCTATGAGTGTACCTAATTTCTTTTTTTGTTCAACCTAGCCCAAAACTAAGCAAAGCTTGTACTATGGGTTCTAGGCGACGATACTTATATAGATAAATACATACTTACAATATACAGAAAACACCCATGAACTTGTTGTGCTCATCACACAAATGAATACCATTACCGGGATTCGAACCAAGGACCATATCGGTTTCACAGGCAGGGTCACTACCCAATAGGCCAGACCGGTCGTCATTGCGAAATTACTTAAACCGTAACATCATTTTTATGTTATTAGATCGTAAATGATGTGAAAGTGTACAGATGCCTAGCGTGGACCAAAGTATTTCAACGAACGTTTAGAAAGAAACTCGTGCTGCGAAATACTGATACTAGTTTCGCACGTTTCGTCCTCGCTCGAGGCATTAAACTCGCAATGTTACTCTAAGTCTAATGCAATGCTCACTACCGCAAGTTCTGAACAACGAACAAGTAAGAACAAAGGTCTTTAAGTAACACGAGCTACTTAAAACTATTATAACTAGGGATGTACCGACTAGTCGCCGACTAGTCGGGAAAGCCGACTATCCGGCCACATTTGTAGTCGGCGATTAGTCGGCGACTAGTCGGCAAAAATGGCCGATTAGTCGGCACTTTATTAGTGAAAGAATACCATATGTTTTATGTTTATTTTACTAAAATACCTATTCAGGATGCATACGAAAACTTTTGTTCATATAAATAATTGACCGTTTGATCGTTATCGTATGTTAGTGGGCTGGTGTTATCCTCTACAGGTCGATCTCAACTGATTCTCGTGTAATTTCATGTGCAAGTTCGACAGTTAATTATTTTTATTGTTATTAATTTTTTTTTTAACGGTAGAGCCATGAGGAACTATTAATGTTATTGCAAAATTTAGAAACTTAGACAGGGCTCGTGAGGGCTAGACGTTGATCGTGAAGACGCTGACCACAGGGGATAGGTTCTTAACTGGCGACTTCATACGGGAAATAGAGCCTTTGAGATACCTCCTACAAGCTGTACTGACAGACCGCTCAGGATCGTAAAATAAAAGAATTAAAGACATAAATTGAAAGAGAATTCTTGTGATAGGTCTTTGGACCTGTAGAACACCTTTTAGCCAAGCTAATATGATAAATAGCGCAAAAAATGGAGCAAAACTATTGTTTTTCACCTGAACTTATACGAAACTAATGATCTGGCCGACTAACCGACTAGTCGGCCGACTAATCGTCCATTCGAGCGCCGATTAGTCGGCTAGTCGGCCAAATCAATAGTCGGTACATCACTAATTATAACGTATTCATGAGCTTCAATATTAGCTGAGCTGTATGTAAGGGAAGCCGTAATTAAGCAATATGTGTTTGTAGGTTATGCTCAGCAACAAAGATTCAAATTTAGTAATGTGGTATTGATTTTTTCTATAACATACAGATGCATATATACGGGAGTAAAAAAATTGCGGGGATCCCGTCAAAGGCATATTCGGTATCGTTTTTCTGATTAGGAAAAAGTACTTCAGGCATATTCCAATTTCTGAACTGGCCACTTATTAAGAAAAAATAAGTCGTCTCATATATCAGAATCCAGAAACTCGCAGTACGGCCCACGTAGAAGAAATATTCCTGTGAGGCGAAATTTTTTTGCCTTTATATGGAGGGTTGGCCGAATTTAAAACCATGCCCTATAAAAAAAAATGTTTATCGCGACAAAAATGTTTTATTGTTCACTTGTTCCTAATTAGTACACGATACCGAATATGCCGTTAAATGAATCCTCATCATTTTTATTACATCCTGTTCGTAAATATTCCAGTACTAACCAAAAAATAAAAACAATATTTTGTACGTGAGTTTTGCACATTGTAATAAAATTTTGGTGGAGGTAATTGTTTTTTCCTCAGTCCCCCGTTGACCACGAGCATTTTAAAAGGTTAAAAACGTCAGTTTGTGAGTATTTTAAAATTTTACGCGATATAATTAGTTAAAATAGTTTTATTTCATAGGTACTAGTTAAATTAATTTTCAATTAAAAACGCGAACCAGATAAAAATAATATCTTGTTGCCATTGGGCCAGATGTTGCCATGGGCTTTGCCCCACTTAATCTTATCCTCTTCTATTAGCTTTTTTTTTTCATTTTGATTCAAAGGTAGGTAATTTAGAATATTGCATACCTATCGTTTTTATTACACAGATAATAGAGACAATTTACACATTCGTCATACGATTTAAAATTCCTAGTTGAACTTGTGTTAGTTTTCGTCGACATTTCCAATTATAAAAATACCAATAACAATGTTGATTAAGGCTTCCTTTTGTTCCTATATGTATGTCCCTCGACTATTTGTGATCGTGCGAAATCCCGTTGTATTTATGTAATTCCCATTCAATGACAGAACGGCAATATTAGCCATTTCATTATTACAACCAACCTGTAGGTCATTTAAACTTTTAACAGTACATGATTTAAACTTTTTTACGCCATAGTGCGATAACTAACAGTATGTAGAAAATTTAAAGGGCTATATGACAGGTACTGTAGAAGTTTTACAAAAGGTACACGAGCGAAAAGGTGATTCGCAACTCGTGTCGACCGAAAACACTCCCTTCGGTCGTGTTTTAATTTACCACCACTCGTTGGGAATTTTATACTTTTCGCACCTGTATCGTATCTATTACAGTACTTTTGGTGCTACTTTACCGCCCTAGGGCGGCATTAAGGACAATACGTGCCTATGTCAAAAATATTTCCTACTTTCGCACTTGTATTGTAATATACGAATTAGGTAAATTTCCTCGGAATAGCGTGAAATAGAAATCACAAAAGAGGAAATTAAGCAACAACGAATTCTTTCTAAAATCAGCGCTTGAAAAGATTTTAAGCATTTCTGTTTTTAATTACATTTTTGTTTATTTTCCGCATTACGGTAGGTTTGAGTGGAACAATGGATAAAGCGGAGGCATGTCGGTCCGTCAGCTGAAGGGTAATTTTAATTAAGTTGAAAAGGCTCTTGATTTTTTTCAATCTGCAGGCTTGGCCAATTAAAAAGTTGCGCAGACTTGTAGCGGATAGGGACAACCGACAGAGAGCGCTTTAAAGTTGCTGCCTCTGGTAACGATACTACTACTAAATGACTATAATCTTAAAAAGGTAGCTCATTTCCCGACGGACTGACTATAGTTCTTAATGCAGTGACTTAAGGTCTTTGCTGTCAGACGCCGTATATTTTGCGGGTGAATTTATCTCGTTTGAAAAGCTATCCGAGCTTTAATTATGTTTAGTCTTATTTGAATCGTAGATTTATCTTTAAGTTTAGAGAGGTACCAATTATTATCACTTTTTGTGAAATATTATTAAATTTGTTACTAAAGTAAGTAGGTTAGGAAGCGCTTAACCTACAATGGAAATTCTAAACGTTTCCCTCTCAAGATTGCTTCGATTTAGTATCGATTTATAAATCATGTCTTATTTGGAAACTGTGCTACTTTTGTGAGTTTTGTGTCTAAGTAAGTTACAAGAAGTAAACATGTCTTTGTAAAAAATGTTAAACTGACGCTAATAGGTAGGTACTAAATATACTTACTTTAATGTGTTATTGCTATAACACTGCGAGTCGTATTAAGATATTATTATCAAATATAAATCCATATAAATCTCTATTTAGTAACTAATTATAATTGCGAAAGTAACTCTATCTGTTATCTCTGCACGCTTAAACCACTAAACCAATTTAGATAAAATTTGCTATGAAAATAGTTTGAGAGAAGAAAGCCAAGGAAGGACATAGGATAGCTTTATCAATCGTCAGCATTATTATCATCCCACGCAAGCGAAGTCGCGGGCAGATTCTAGTATAAATATATTTAAATTTGATTACCGCTCTAGTTTTATTATGTAGCGTTTTAATACTACCAGGAGGGTGCCTAATTAAAGTTTGTTTTTACGGCAAATGATATAAAATAACTAGCTGGGTACCTATATAATGTTTGTTAAATAGTTCAGTTAGGTCAAGGCACTGTGAGAGGTTAATTTGAAAAGTTTAGAGCACTGAAGTAAAGATGATTTAGTTAATTAGAAGACCTGTGACGGAATTCTGCGGTGAGTAGCAGTAAAACAGTTGCAGTTTTACTGAAGTTTAACGACACTACTTTTAAGAAGTTGCTCTCGGTCCGTTTGGAGTTGCAGGGTTTGAAGTTATTTATTGTTTTAAGAGTAAAACTAACTCTTTTACAATACGAACAAAGAAACAGAACAAAGTAACGAGAGGTTGGGACAGTTGTTACACCTAGCTGACTTCGTGGGTACCGAAGTTAGGTACTTTTTTCTCGTGTTCAGGTCGAATGTCGCCTTCGGCAGTAGATCCACTACTGTAAATGAGCCTTGGTGCTTCTTTGAAAGTAAACGGGCCATTTATGAAGTCAAACTTATCAGTAGAGTTAGATAACTTGTAAGTAGAATATAGATAATTCTATACTAGGCCGTCATAGTATCAGTAAATTTCTTTTTGGACGTGACACGCGTTTACATACTAGATAATATTACTTGTCATTCATAACTACTTACTTATTACTTGTCAACATAACTCGCTCTTAGTTAGTCACTGTTAATTACAGTTACATATTATCTAAACTGTACGTATGAAGTTATTTGTGTTTTACGTCAATTATTGATTATCTACGAGACTACTGTAATCAAGTCACACAAAGCTTAATCGACACTTACGAGCATTAAAAGCGGGCTAAAATATATGGAAACTTTATACAAAGTGACCCCATTTCCATTGAGTGTATATAATATTTCGTAGAAATAGCGGTAATAATAGGAGAATTGTAGTGGACAGCGTCGATGGCGACGGCAAATCGTCTTATGCCGCGAAGAGGATTTTTAAATATTTATAGAAGTGTTCTCGCGAACGTTAAGCTTCAGTCTGGAAAAATCCCGGACCCGCAAGTGCGACTGCGGTTGCACACATAAATATTGTTCAGCGTCTTCATAAATAAGCATCGCTTTAAAGTGGCTTAAACTTTGATGCATTATTTATTTGCAGCGTGTTGCGTATGTCTTTTTGTACAGTCGCGGACTTTAATTGTTGAGCCATTTGGGGTTTACTTTATATTGGATATTTCATACCGTTAATAAATACAACCAAATTAGCTTGAACCTTAGATGGATCTACCATTAAAAGGTGGTAATATTATAGAAATTTACAGACTAAGGGTCGATAGGTATATTAGGTATCTGGGTAAATGTGACTAGCACGCTGCTGGCGTTGCCTCTTTGAACAGCCAGCGAAATATGCTGGACTAAATATGCGCCGGACCTGGGGTTTCCGCTTTTTTCTCGGAGGCATTGACTTAACTTTCTTTTTTTTTTATGCGTCAGCGCAACAAGGGTTGCTGGTCTCTATGGCTACTGGTACATTTAAATCTGTGACATACAAAATCGGGTCACCCACGTTCTGTTAAAATGTAAATGTTTTGCTTCATAACGAGGAGCTTCAACTGGAGCCACGTGCTCAATTTGCCACTTTAAAAAAGTGACCCATTTAAATATCTTTGATACGTCTGAATCTCGCGGAAGTTAGGTTTAATTTCTTATTTGGTTTTAACTATGTGTATGCGCAACCTTAACACATCCCACACGTTAGTGAGTGCGATCGTTCACTGTACGTAAAATACACCCTTCAAGTGGGCTTCGTATTTTCATAGGGCAACTTACTAGGATCATTGAGGGTACGGTAGACTGAGTGTTACGTAAATGTTAAGCTGAATTATTAAAGACAGGCGTCTATGTTTAGTCGTTGAACTAAGCTGGCAATCCACCCCTTCGTGTTATCTCTAAGTAAAGCCCCAACTAGACTAGAGGCCTAAGTCTAGTGATATTAGATTGGCTAAGAAAACAAAACAGGCCTTCTCCTAGTTAAGCTTCTTTAGGGTTCGGTTTTATTTGATTGTTATATAAACAACAGTGTTATTTGATTTCCTAAGAAATACCAAGCCTTAATAGACCCTACACTATGCTTTAGAACCAGACTCTTTGTCAGATCAAATGCGTTGTCTGTTTAACCTAACCAATATGTACCTCTTTATTGCTTGTCATTAAATGTGCTCGAACTTATGTATAGTGTAATAGTTTTTTTAGATAATTTAGACATTATTCTTAAACTTATGTAGAATGCGTTGCTTACGCTTGTTTAGATATATTCTTAAGTAAATGTATACGTCTAATACAATACACCCATAAATACGTTGAAGAAAATCTTAGATACGTTTCATCGAAATCATTCAATTCTCAATACAAATGTCGCAACATTTTAAATTTATCCGAATCTGTGCTTAATTTTACATTACAGAAAGTCTCGATTTGATTCGACTGTAATTTCCGAATCAACTTGATTCAATAAAGTAATAATTTAAGTAATTCAAGGTAATTGTCGGGTCGAGGGGCAATGAGGCCGAAATCAATATTTCCTCCGGCCGGGTGGCAGAAGGGTGAATTTATTTCATTGCGCCGTCTGAGACGCTTAATCGAGGAAGCGCTAATTTATGGGTGTACAACAGTAGAACTACTTACGAGTACTGACATAGTCTACTGCCTTCTGATACAGAAAATATATAAAATATATATATTTTTTAAGTCAAGACTTATTAATCCTAAATTAAAAAAATCTAAATAATATAATACAATTTGCATAATATTACAGAGTACCTAATAAAATCATTGGTCACCTATTATTATTTATTAGAGAACCTACTCCTTCTCGTGTGCATCATCTAAAATCTAAATCATGTTAAATTAAAAATTTCCAATGACATCTCGCACGTAAAAAAATTCGGCATTCGCAGTAGGTAATTGGGTGAAATACTCGTGCGAAGCCGGGGCGGGTTCGCTAATAACGGGATAAACACCCAGCATCATACCCGATTCAAATGGCCCCATGTCTGAAGCATTACTTCACTGAACTGCTATGGCGACCAAACGAACCAAGACTCAGACCGGGGAGCGCAGTCACACAGACTATTTTTCGAACCATTTTGCAAACATATAATTATCCACTAGTTAAATTACTGCACATACTTTTTCCACTGTGTCACCTGCTTGGAAAGAACGGCGTTCTCGAACCGATATAAAAACTAGAAGAGTCGTGAAAAAGTTCCGCGCGTCGTTAGGGGCATGGACGGTCGTGCAGCTATGTGGCCCTTATAGTTTTCTATCCCTGAAATCGGTTGTTAATTCCATTTTGTATCTTACATTGGCAACGTTTACCTACTAGTTTTGATGTAATTCTAAAAGGTAAATTTAATAGGATAATAGGCCAACTGTTACGAACAAAATAGTTGTTAAACAATATACTACTACTATTTGAGTGTACTTGGCCAGTTATGATGATGGTACCTATATGATGCTTGTGTTTTATATTCTAAAACGTGTACCTATATTACTGTGACGGTCGTGCTGCGGATCGTGGTATGGATCAAGTACCTTTTAAACTCTTAACAGCAATTAATGCTAACAAAGATTCTACATTTTGTTAACGAGATACATTTACTGTTACGTTTTACAACTTGAAATTAAATGTATTGTGTTTTCTTAATGCATACTCGTAAATAGTAAATACCTTAATTCGTGTTTCATATTTCCTCTCGTTGTCTAGGTCTAATCTAATCCTGCACTAACTAAAAGTTTCTCTTTGACCCAATTAAAGTCCGCCATTTGTATTTTTTTCATTGTGCGATAAAGTTAAAATGAATAAATACCTGCTACGTAACGTACAATAATCGGAATGGTATTCTTGTTTTAGGTTCCAGAATCAATTTTTAAAGCTTTCAGGGAAAAGAGATTAATTTCGGTCGGCATTCGGATAGTTTTATAAGTCGTACGTTTGCTTTTAGCTTTTCGCTAGAGTGAGCGGGCGTATGTAATAAATCCCTACGTTTTCGGTCCAACATCAATACGTCAAAAGCTCATTCCAGGAAGAGCCAAAAGGGCAGTAAATAAAAACAAAACTAAAGTCGTTAGCAGCGGGAGACGTCCGCTAATCGCACGTAATCTCAAACGCCCACTAACGACTCTGGTCGTTACAAAGAAACCCTATTTAATACATGGGACCCCTATCCTATATAGCCCAGCCAACATAACGTTAAACTTTGCGCATTTATACTTTTAAGTCGCAGGAACCAAGAAAAAAGGATTTCACGCAATATGACGGTATTTTGACGATGCTATCCAAAGACTGGTGATTTTTTATTTAGCTTATATTCTAGCGCCACTCATGTGTAATATTACCCTTAGATATATTATGAACAAGCGACCCGCCCGGCTTCGCATGGGTTAACAAATTATACACCTAAACATTCCTCAAGAATCCCTCCATTGACAGGTTTAAAATCCATTAAAACAAACATACAAACAGACAGACGCGGCCGGGGACTTTGTTTTATAAGATGTAGTGATGATCTGATGCTGTATTAGTACATGAGTTAGTGATTAACAATACAGAAGTTATTAAGAATAAAGGAGGAGAGATGTTAGAGTAAAGGAAAAGGTGGATGAATGGTGTGAGTGATGACATGAGAAGAAAGCAGGTGAATGATGAGACTCCAGACGACAGAGAAGTATGGAAGAACACTGCACTGTCCTCAAGTGAAAAGGGCAAGCGAATGATAATAATATTCATTAATACCTACACAAGAGGACCACCCTGGGAGACCTGTGCTTACGAACTGAAAATCTAATCCACAGGCCTATTCGGATTTCGAGATAATCGCAAGATCTAGAGATGATTTAGAGATCAACTAGATCTACAGTAGATATCAACTAGATGTGACTTGGATATCTAAGTCATAACTTGTCGAAATCGTTCAAGAGGACCTCCAGAATTGCGGAAACGTCAAATTTGACATATCTATCTTAAAAATATTTTAAAATTATCCATATCGTAACCTGTTGAAGTCTAGTAGAAATCTAATTCATTTTCCGAATCGAGCCGCCAGATATTGATAGCTACGTACGTAATGTCACTGTTAAAGTTGTAAAATAATTGTAAGAAATATTTATTGGCACAAAAAAAAGTACACAAATTAATACAAGGAACAGGGACTGCGCTATAAGGTCCTCACTCAGCTTGATGTTCCGAAGTGAGTCCTAGGACGCACTACGCGACACGGATTTTCAGAGGAGCCTTTTCAATAAAACTAACACTAGAACTAGATGGCACTAATATCCAAAAAGTGAATGAATCGTCGATTGAACAATTGAACATTCCTTCTTTTATTATTCCTTATTCATTCATTCCTTATTCATACGTTTTAAAAGCAGCTTGCGTTGAAACTGCATATGTGAAGGGGAACATATTCGAGCTTGTTAGTCAGCTGTCATCTTAGGCACTCGAGATGCTTCGTTAATGCGTACTCGTATATTTCATTCGTCCTATTCACTAGAGAGTCATGGTATATACCTACATACTCGTTGTCGATACATACCTATCTATGGTCATTGCTTATTGTAAAAGAGTAATTCGTAACAATTAATCAAAAATTTGGTTATATAACGTAAATTGTGAAAGTAAAATTATTCGTCTTCGGACTAGTGATATATAATTCTATAGATACTAAATTTTGTATCTCATTGGTTGAATGACCGTGTCAAGTTTTAAGAAACAAATTGAATAATACACTTTAGTGGTTATATAAATGTATCTTGAATAATAAAAGTAGGCTACTATTAGCCGCTCATTCAATAACAATGGGACATTTAGTAAAAAAATGAAGCCGTAAAAGCATACATTTTATCCGAGGAAATAGCAAATGGAAATCTCACTGTAGAGGATTATGTAGTTACCCGCTCAAAGCTTTCTTCTGAATATTTCAACTGCAGTAAAACGTTCGGAGGTACCGTTCTTAGTTATCTCGTTCGTTAAATGTCTTGGAAACATTCTCAATTGAACTAGCTTTTAATGCATTAGGATCGTTTTAAAGTACCATTAAGTATGACAGTAGAACGATCCTAATGATAACAATTAAGTATAGCTTTGGGTTTGCCTTAATTGGATTTTTTTATTATACTAAGTTTAAATTGTTCGTAATAGCACTGATAGGTATCTAATCAACTTAGTTTATTGAACAACACTAGTTCTGGTATATTCAGATCAAAAGTGATAGTTCTTTTTGAAGAAATGTCACTGTTGACGGCTTACAGATTTTATATCCGCATCTAACCGTTTTAGGTCAATCAAAATATATTTTTCCAGGAATTAATTCCCACCAAGCTGGAAATCGTATTAATACCTTTATTTGGTTCTAAATTAAGTAGCGTAATCAGAGTTTGCTCCATTCCATTCTAGCTTAATTCCTCAAAAAGCTTCTTTGGATCAAATTTGATTGGCCTATTTGATAACAAGAAATTACAAGGTATCAGAATATACCTCATAATTATTATGATACGCACCTATATTGATGTTATATCAATTACCGTTATCATTACCGTAAGCATCGTTAACGCCAATCGAAATATAAATAATTAATGGAAATTATGAGGCGACTTTCTTTGTGTTCTTTTATTTCGATGCATTTACATATTACTGTATTTAGAAGGTCTTCAATGAAAGTATAAATGAGTCTTTGTCAGAGTCACAAAGCACTATTAAATGATTGCACACAAAAGCACATCAAGACGCTTTCCGGGCTGTAAAAGGACATCAAGAGAGTAAAATTAAGGCGTCTTGACGTAAATAAAAGTAATTTAGTGAGGCCCGCGTCGTCAGGGAATTTTTATTACACGAACATTTCACCCAGAATTAACACATGAGCACATAATATAATTATCACTTAGCATGCTCCGGGGCCATTATTGTTAAAGCAATTTGCTCAGACGTTTCTTGATTACTGAAAATTGTCACTAGACATTCCTACGGTAAATGATGTTGTTGTTTTCGATGCTATTTTTCTGGGTAAATTGGCACATTCGTCCTCATATTGGCACATGTTCTTCGAGCATGAGTTTAAACAGAACTGTAGAATTTCTGCAAAATTATCTTATGGCCTAAATTAAGACCAAAAGGAGAAGTGAGGTTGAAGCGAAAGAGTCTAAATTTAACCACTAGCATAGTGAGTGATTCTAAAAGTTAAATCTTGAGCGTTGTGAAGGTTTTAAGGCACGAAGGTTAAACAAACATTGCTACCGAGTGAAACACAAAAAAATCACCACACCACGGAGAGGAAACACTAAATTTCAAATCAAATTCAAATGAACTCTCTTTATTAATATTTATGATTCAAAACTCAGTCAGTCACTTAAAAGTCAAATTTAAAATACTTTACCACTCTTGTGGGTAAAAATACAATTTGATCGACAGTTTTCGAAGGATAAAGAGAGCTTGTATGCGCTGGTGTGGTGTTCGGTACGGATTAACAATATGCTACACTCATACAGTGCCTATTAACCACCATTCAACACTATCGTCGCCGTAAAAGTAGCCGTCAAAATAACGCGCCATCTTATCGGGATGATTTCATTTCATAATGTTAACGCAGACAATTATTGTTACGATACAATGGTCGTTTTATGTCGTATCGTAAAGCGTTAACGACTGATCTCGAACCCGTCGGATGGTTTGGCATCTTATTGGATTCTTATTTTCAGCTCAAGTGTGTCCTCTTTGAAAGTTCAGTCTTAGATGGCCAAAAAATGCACCGTAATCTATATGTATAATATGTATATGTATCGCTTTAGAATCTTTACATGGATGTTCACAAATAGAGCTAATAATGATGCGTATTTATTTTTAATTAAAATAACGAAAACTGCAACAATAAGAAATTCGATACAAGTGGCGACAATTAAAACACGACCGAAGGGAGTGTTTTAAATCGACACAAGTTGCGAATTACCTATTCGCACGTATATCGTACAACGTTTTACAGTGCATATGGCCCTTTAAATTTCCGACATAGAAACGTAAAGTGCTATTTACGCATTAGTGCGGTACTGTAAAATAAGTGATGAATAGATATGACAGACGATTTGCTACTATATTATACTCGTATAAAAAGAATGGTAGGTACATCTTTAAAGTTTACTCTTTGTTGCATAAGCGAAGTGAAGGCATGAACTCCACAGAGTAGTTGTTGCAGTTTATATTTTATCGGCTCCGAGTTCTATCACACACCGTTTGCGGGCTTCATTGTAAATAGGGTTGTTTGTTCTCTCGGATATATATTGGCAGTGGAAAATATAAAAAAGTAAAATAATATCCGTTGTATGGCAGGCCACTCTTTTAGATACATTTTCTATTTTGGGGACAGTCAACTCATTTTTTGCTATTTTCTGTCCCGTGAGCCAGATATAGCAGTATCACAAATTGTTATTAAAAATGCTTTAACACATACTTGATTAGTATACATACACTTGCACACAGGTTGAGCATTCTAAGAGCGGAAACATTTTTACGGATTTGATTGTTAGTTGTAAGGTACTGTACTTAATTAAAACTTCTTTTTAAAAATATTTGCATGTAGTCATATGCTATTTTGTCTTTAAATATATGTACTTACTTATAACTTTGTCTTCTTTCATATTCTAAATGATGATGTATTGATTGTATAAAGATATAAGAGAAGATATATAGGTATTTACTTGTTTTAGCTGATCTTCGTCCTCGGTTTTCTTCTATTTCCATCGCAAACTTGTACCTCAAATATTTATTAACTTTCTAGAAACCAATGACTGACAGTAGTTTTTATTATCACCGAAATTTTCACGCCATGAAACTCCAAATCAAATTAGTGGCCTTTTAACTGTGGTAATAACGGTTGTCGTCATAAGTTATATGTTTTAACAGTTGAATTCTTTGCTTACGGTTCCTAATGTTCCTATAACTGGTTTGAACTGCTCAACCTCAACCTATTCAAGATAATTCAATATCATTTTGTTTGTTACACAAAGGGGAAAATTCAATTAGGCATTCCTTAAACAAAAAATAAAGCTGGCTTTCCATTAAAGAAGGATCCTTATGCATATGGAGCATAAGGACACTTTAGCCATGGAGCGCCACAAATAAACTCTTAAACCTTCTGTCTCATACGACCATTTTGAAATGATCCAATATGATTAAATATATCTTGTGGTAAACAAAAGGAAAAAGCTCGTACATCGGAATATTTGTATAGCAAATAAAAATTAAAAATACCGGTCGAGATAGGAATGGAGCCGCGTTTGACTTCTTGCCCTCATTGCGGTAATCTTGTGGGAAATCAAGACAACCGCGACGGAACAATCTGTTATACTCGTATTGCGAATAAACCAGCAGAACGAGATCCCTTCAGCGCCTGTCAACGCGAACAATGACAGCCCATACAATAAATACACATGAATTAAGACATATTTCATTGTAAACGAATCCAATTATACTTTATGTTTCGGAGCCTTTGAATTTAAAAAGTGAAGAATGATTTAATTGGATTGTTACTGGATATTAAAATTTACGCAGCCTCCAGTGAACGTGATTATGTATTTTATTCGGATAACTTGACGGTAAAATTGGGTACAATAGAAATTAATTTAATGCCACTGATATTTTCAGAAAGAGTAGTAATTAAGTAAATTTTGCATAATAACTCTGTCAATTTATTATTAACTTGGGTGATTGATTGAATTTTAATATCACAATGAAGTTTTTCTTGACTACGAATGCTGCAAAAACCTAATTATTTGTTATACTTAGAAATTCTGTGATACTTGGAAATAGCTCAGTTAGAGAGAGATTGGTTTAAAAAGCCGAGATTGAACCCAGTGAACGTTTTCCTGAAACGACGTAACATGTGCAAAATATTAAAATTGGTGCGCGCCATGTCGCAATTACGTGCGACAATTTTAATATGAATATTTTATTTGAACGGTCGATTGGCTGCCGGACAAACATTTGATATTCCCAGTGAATACGAAAGGTTTGCTTATTAATTGGATTGTCGTGCCACGTACCCGGGGCCGGCGACAGAAAATCGCCCGATGTGAATTGCTCTTAATTCGGTACCAGGCTACCAATAAAATATACGAGGCTTTGCTTCAACCGCCGTGGAACGAGCTTTGAATAATAAATAAAATACCTATTAAACGTCAGATTAAAGTGCATGAGATTTATGATAATAAACGTGATTGGTAACTATTGGCGTGTGCATCAATGTTAGAAACCATACCTACTTTACTAAAATATACATATTGTCGCGTTACGTGCTCTGCCAATGAATTGGTAGAGCACGCAACTGAGCAGCTGGAAGGATGAAGGGTGAAGAAATGAAAAGTAAAGACTCAGGGGTAGGTAACGTTTATTTTCCAGGTATAAATGGTGGGTCAATATGGCACGGCTGGGAACTTAAATTGTCCAACAACACCGGGAAGTTGTAGTAGCGTGGTAGGTAGCACGGTGCTCCGGGGTGCGGCGCCTGGGAAACGCGTTCCCACGCACAGGCGCGCGGCGTCAAGGAGGGCGCGATCAGGCGCGCGGCGTCAAGGAGGGCGCGCACAGGCGCGCGGCGTCGAAGAGGGCGCGAACAGGCGCGCGGCGTCAAGGAGGGCGCGCACAGGCGCGCGGCGTCGAGGAGGGCGCGCACAGGCGCGCGGCGTCGAGGAGGGCGCGCACAGGCGCGCGGCGTCGAGGAGGGCGCGAACAGGCGCGCGGCGTCAAGGAGGGCGCGCACAGGCGCGCGGCGTCGAGGAGGGCGCGCACAGGCGCGCGGTGTCGAGGAGGGCGCGCACAGGCACGCACAGGCGCGCGGCGTCGAAGAGGGCGCGAACGGGCGCGCGGCGTCAAGGAGGGCGCGCACAGGCGCGCGGCGTGAAGGAGGGCGCGCACAGGCGCGCGGAATCAAGAAGGGCGCGCACAGGCGCGCAGCCACGAGGAGGGCACGAACGGGCGCGCGACGTGAAGGTGGGTGCGCACAGGCGTTCAGCGAGGGTCACCAAATCAGAGGCTTGTAGTAGATTTGCGTTTGTAATTTATAGTGAAAGTATTTATATAGTAAGTTACGCCAGGAAGAGGAGGGTTTCTTGAAGGTGCGGGGCCTCACTTGGCCCCGCACGGACCCTTAATTTAGAAAATGCTCAGATGAGAGCTGGCGATAAACTCGAAACAGAATGACGGTTGTACCGCTTTTATACCTGATTCTTTGGAACATCTAAAGAATCAGATTTACAAGATTTCAAATTTAAAAATAGTCGAGTACCAGTTATGATTTTACCAAAATTTTGAATAACCTTTGCCGAAAGTATACATACTAGTCTTTTTAGTGGTGAAGTCCGAACAGTTGAAAGCCGATTGACGGGTTACGTCAATCATCTTACAAAATGTAAACAATGAAAGAATCCCGGAAAATATTAATAAAATTCACCTCAAATTACATAAAATAATTGGAAAAACCTAAAGGTGGCTTAGGGCATATGGAAAGTTATAAAAATAATAGCCCAAAGTAAGCACGTCTGTGAATTTCAGATATAGTACAAGGAGTATTTTGATCAGAGCCATAATAAGCAAATCAGAATGATCGGACTTGGAAAGCTAAATGCAGGAATTGGAATAAAGGAACAGAAAAAGGAAGGAGGTAATTCCAAGGTAAATGCTACATTACCCCAAAAACCTCGGAAAAAAAAACTATGACGTAGTCTTAATAAGGCAAAGTTTTTTTTTTGTTTAGAGAGAGAGAGAGAGAGTAAATTAGAGGTTGGGGGAAAGTAGGTAAAGTATGTAAGTAAAGTAAGTCAGTTAGTCAGAAGAAGTGTCGAGAGGGAAGGAAAAGCAAGCTCGTAGTGAGTATGAGAAGTGAGGTGAAAGAATGAGTGATAGAATGGAAGAAGAAGATGAAAAGACCGAGGAACTTCTGTGCACTCATACATCACCTATCATAATCACACATTCAAAAATCTCTGTCAAAGGAAGGGGATGTGGTTCACATTCTATGACGCACACTCCTAAGAAGTCCTCGCTATGACCTAGGCTTTTTTATAGAAGGGAGTAGTCAGCCGCTCCACTGGAAAAGGGGTGATGAGATGAAATGACCTAAGGCTTGTTTAGAGAGTTGGCCAACCGCTCTGTTAATATGTACAAGTACCCTAGTCGGTTTAGAGCCGATTAGAGAGTAGGTTTAGAGAGCCTACTTAAGTTTGTGGTAGGTGTGGACCTACCACAGTAGAATTAGTGAAGTATAAAATTGACCATAAGGCTTATTTTTTTGTCAGAGTTGGCCTACCGCTCTGGATGAAGAAAATAAAAAGAAAGAAAAAAAAGGGGCACCTGGCGGATAAGCCACCGTTTACAGGATGAACACACACACACGTAATGGAATACATGGAAAATGAAGATTAATGGAGAATGAAAAGAGCTTGGAGAAGGGAGAGGGGAGAAGAAGGAGCCGAGTAGAAGGCTGAAGAAAGAAAAAATATGATTAGTAACAAAGTAAAGAACTATAAAAAATACAAGTTATAAATAAATAAAAGTGTTAAAAAGAGAGTCTCGCCTAAGTTACTTAGTGCCATATTGACTAACAGACAGTTAAAAAATAATAATTTAGAGTTCTAAAATAAGGCCAAAGGGTTTAAAATTTTAAAACACGGATGTTGTTTTTAATTTGGAATTTTGAAAAAGTTAAGGCCTGGAAAATATCTATTGGGCGCCAAAACTGTCGCGTTACGTGCTCTGCCAATGAATTGGTAGAGCACGCAACTGAGCAGCTGGAAGGATGAAGGGTGAAGAAATGAAAAGTAAAGACTCAGGGGTAGGTAACGTTTATTTTCCAGGTATAAATGGTGGGTCAATATGGCACGGCTGGGAACTTAAATTGTCCAACAACACCGGGAAGTTGTAGTAGCGTGGTAGGTAGCACGGTGCTCCGGGGTGCGGCGCCTGGGAAACGCGTTCCCACGCACAGGCGCGCGGCGTCAAGGAGGGCGCGATCAGGCGCGCGGCGTCAAGGAGGGCGCGCACAGGCGCGCGGCGTCGAAGAGGGCGCGAACAGGCGCGCGGTGTCAAGGAGGGCGCGCACAGGCGCGCGGCGTCGAGGAGGGCGCGCACAGGCGCGCGGCGTCGAGGAGGGCGCGAACAGGCGCGCGGCGTCAAGGAGGGCGCGCACAGGCGCGCGGCGTCGAGGAGGGCGCGCACAGGCGCGCGGTGTCGAGGAGGGCGCGCACAGGCACGCACAGGCGCGCGGCGTCGAAGAGGGCGCGAACGGGCGCGCGGCGTCAAGGAGGGCGCGCACAGGCGCGCGGCGTGAAGGAGGGCGCGCACAGGCGCGCGGAATCAAGAAGGGCGCGCACAGGCGCGCAGCCACGAGGAGGGCACGAACGGGCGCGCGACGTGAAGGTGGGTGCGCACAGGCGTTCAGCGAGGGTCACCAAATCAGAGGCTTGTAGTAGATTTGCGTTTGTAATTTATAGTGAAAGTATTTATATAGTAAGTTACGCCAGGAAGAGGAGGGTTTCTTGAAGGTGCGGGGCCTCACTTGGCCCCGCACGGACCCTTAATTTAGAAAATGCTCAGATGAGAGCTGGCGATAAACTCGAAACAGAATGACGGTTGTACCGCTTTTATACCTGATTCTTTGGAACATCTAAAGAATCAGATTTACAAGATTTCAAATTTAAAAATAGTCGAGTACCAGTTATGATTTTACCAAAATTTTGAATAACCTTTGCCGAAAGTATACATACTAGTCTTTTTAGTGGTGAAGTCCGAACAGTTGAAAGCCGATTGACGGGTTACGTCAATCATCTTACAAAATGTAAACAATGAAAGAATCCCGGAAAATATTAATAAAATTCACCTCAAATTACATAAAATAATTGGAAAAACCTAAAGGTGGCTTAGGGCATATGGAAAGTTATAAAAATAATAGCCCAAAGTAAGCACGTCTGTGAATTTCAGATATAGTACAAGGAGTATTTTGATCAGAGCCATAATAAGCAAATTAGAATGATCGGACTTGGAAAGCTAAATGCAGGAATTGGAATAAAGGAACAGAAAAAGGAAGGAGGTAATTCCAAGGTAAATGCTACAATATGTAGAAAATTATAGTCGCCATCGACTGAATTGCCGGTGACAAGTCGACAGTACGTAACAGCTCTTTTAAATACAAGACAAGCTCTGCCTACTTCTTTAAGTTGTTGCGGTGGCTAGCTAAATCCGTTTACCGTCCCAAATGGCAATATCGGCGTTTAATGACAGTGTTTTGTATACGTTTGCTTTGGTTCGTTAGAATAGGCTATCTTACCCTCTTTTCCACTACTTACTTTCGTCCTAATAGAAATGTATTACTTAGGTACCTATAGTTGCGATGTATTTCTGAACCGGCCTGATTGAATGAAAAGCCGGAAAATCCCGTTAACTTTTTCGCGGTTTGCCGTTCAATTTAACAATCGACGAATTGCCACAATAAGTCATTAAAATTCCGACGTCAATCTATTTGGAATGAGTGTAGCGACGTAAGGAACTCATAAAACTTTTTAATGAGGGTCGCAAGCTCTTGTTCGACCCGCGGCCTTTGGGTTAATCATTTCGACTTGTCATCGTCCATCTCGAAATTTCGCAATTTACGCCCGTATTTCATATAAAAACAAGTGCGAGTAAGACCCGCGCACGAAGGGTTCCGTACCATAATGCAAAAAAAAAACAAAAAAAAGCAAAAAAAAAACGGTCACCCATCCAAGTACTGACCACTCCCGACGTTGCTTAACTTTGATCAAAAATCACGTTTGTTGTATGGGAGCCCCATTTAAATCTTTATTTTATTCTGTTTTTAGTATTTGTTGTTATAGCGGCAACAGAAATACATCATCTGTGAAAATTTCAACTGTCTAGCTATCACGGTTAGTGAGATACAGCCTGGTGACAGACGGACGGACGGACGGACAGCGAAGTCTTAGTAATAGGGTCCCGTTTTACCCTTTGGGTACGGAACCCTGAAAATGTATAAAATAACTACTATCTCTCCGCAAGCGACAGTAACTAAAACACTAAGTTCATGGGTTGATTCAGAATTCTTAAATTAAACCGTTGAGTAGGTATCTAGTACTTGTGTGCAATCTTGGTTTAGGGCTGGCAATTCCAGTGCTGTTTATGGTTATTACTTCATAGTGCTTTACAGCTAAGGTGAGGAGACAGCAGTAAAACGGTACTTGTCCGATGTTACTTTAAATTCAAAACACCACTTTTACGACTTCTATGACATGTACTTATAGTTAGTGACATTATAGTCTGTATCTTTAGATAAATATTTAAATAAGAGTAAACAAACAATTATCGGGTAGTTACAACATTTATTTGTTAACCGAGAAAATTACAAAACCGCTTGGATCAGTCACTGAATGTCCTGACTGTAAACTACATTATTTGATCGTGTAATGTTTTTGGTATCGTCTTAGGTTGTCCCATTCGTTTTACGTCAAGTTCTTAAATTAGTCCTATTCTGCTTTCGTCACTCATTCTACATTCGTCACAATCGTCGGTGGCTTTAAATGTAGAATGAGTGACGAAAACAGAATAGTACTAATTTAAGAACTTGACGAAAAACGAATGGGACGACCCAAGACGATACCATGTTTTTATTTACCCTCAACTGGCTTAAGGAGCCATTAGAAGGTAGAATTTGTTTACTTTTATGTAAATACCTAAAGATACAGAGTAAAGGTAGGTACCTAAATATTATTATAATAAAAAACTACGCCTACTCGTCATCTATTTTTGTGTTTTTTGTTTGGAAATAACGATCCAATTCGAACAATGCTAAGATGTCACAGCGATTAGATAATGTTTTGTCAGTGTCAAAAGCGACGTTTTTGGTTGAAAAATACATGTATAAATTTACATCTTCTTTGCTTGCGACTTTCCTGCCTCGTCATTATTTTTAAGTGGTCATTATAATCACCTTTGTATATCACTGGTATACGACTTAGGTAGGTAGTAGGGATTTGGTGTTTCCGCAGTACAATACACAATTTCTCACGGTACAATACATGGTACGCTACTCCCTCTTCCATATAAGTGCGACAGAGAGACATTAGCGTTTCGTTCGTTACGGCGCAAACGATTGACATCCTGGCTAGGTCCTCTGATATCATTAGTGATTCGCACACTATTAGCTACATACTGCTACTAACGGCTTGTCCTTATTTCCTATCTACATTGAACCAAGAAATATTAGACATGTATGTATTATTTTATATTTAACATGTATTATAAATATTTATTATCAAACAATGTAAATGGATTCGCGATAAAAAAAATACAATAGTAATGCTACGAGTAAGTATCTTAGCAATAACTTTTGAAGTTATAAGATTATTAATGTTGCCTATTTTTTACATATAGTTTCCAGACCACATACTAAACCTAATAATAATAATTTGTGTCATCCTAGGTATTTGCTTAGGTAGAAATTTAGGTATTTCTTTTTTAGTGTTCCGTACAAAACTTTGTTTACGGAACACTATATGGGATCACTTCGGTCTTGCAAATCAGTTAAATACGTTTTTCTCAGAGACTGTTTGACATAGATACCTAAAATTTGGAACAGTTATAGCAATTACCACCACTCATATTGTAAATAAGTCAAAACTGCATATTTCTTATTAAAGGGGGAAATTTAGGGGGTTGAGAGGGGTAGGCTGAAACTTTTTTCATTTGTAAGAATAGTGTGGGGTACCATTAGAAAGCTTGCAAAAAATTGAGTCGATGGACTGATTTTGACTTCATTTTAGACTGCAATAGTTTCGTCAAAAAATGCATTGAAAGTTGCAAGTTTTCATACAAAAATTTTCACCTCTGTCCTGGCGATTTTCGCGAAAACTATAGCTAACAGGCAGCTGACCAGTCAATACCCAACTTAAAGAAGCATGGAGACGGCGGGAAAATTATCAGCTTAACTTTATCTTTATTAGTTTTTCAACTGCAGCTTGACCTTTGGTTGCTTAGGGCTAGCTAACTGATGCTTACACTGGTCAATTCATATTAGGCGAGAAACATCCTTAGTTAAAACTTTGGCATTGAAATTTATGACTTATGTCTTTGACACAAAGTTTAATTCTGCTTGCTTATTTTTGTGGGATATTTAATTTTATCTCAATAGCCTACTATAAGTATGAGAGAGATCTACAAAATACGACCTTATTATATCGCAAATAAGTTTCAATTTCGAACGGGCTTTCCAACCAATGGACTAGGCATCTCAAAAAACGAAAAAATTCAAATTAAGAATTCCGTTCTTGACTGTCGTTGTGTTTTTTTTTCCACGATAGGACACATAGAGTTAGTAAGGCGTATAGAGATAATAAAGTCATTTAATATTTATGAACAGCTTTGGCCTCATGTATAGATTTTATTGAGAGTATCTGATTCGTCGAAACAATATACACAATATTCCTTTTCATTAAGTACCTACCATTACATTTCTGTGTTAATTGTATAATTATAATATCTATTAATTATATTCAGTACTTATGTATATTTTTGAACGGATCGGTGAGCAACAAGATTCAGGGCTATAACCGCGAAAATAGAAGTTCGCAATTTGCGAGCATTTTTCTCTGTCACTCTAATTACGCCTTCATTGGAGTAAAAGAGAAAGATCCCCGCAAATTGCGAATTTCGGTTTTCGCGGTAGCCCCTCAGTCCTGTTACGAGAAAATAATTTTGGAAGACATTAATAGTATATGACAGTTAAATACACATAAACAGTTTTTAGAAACAAAGGTAAAATTGACGAAATATTTAAAGTAAGCCGATCTTGTTTTTTAGCAGTTCTAAATAATATTAAAGTCTATATATATGGCATAGAACTAGAAACAAAATCAAATAAAAAATAATAATGAGTTCTAAATTCAAATTGAAGGAGTATACATTTAAGGTATTATATAGGCCAAGCGCGCACCACGATATAATTTTTGCGACACGAATTTAGAATCGCGCTGTAATATATCGCAGAAAATTCACTGCGCGCACTGCGATGAAAAAGTCGACGATTTGTTCATTCTCAACATGGATTTCGTACCAGTCGCTTGTCATGAAACGTGTCTTTAATATGCGATTGCTGTATGACTTTGAGCATTTATAACACAAAGGTGATCCCCGTCTATTTCCATAATTAAATGGTCAACATCTAGCGTCTCATTTTGAGACTCCATTGGAGATGCAGGTGCCGAGATGTTGGGGTTTGGAGAGCGAAATGCCGACTGAGATCCGGCCGGGGTGCGATTTTATTATCATAGTGCGTGCGGAGTTGTATGGCCCCACAACTCCGCATGCTGCATTTCACTTTGTGACAATCGCGTCGCGAACACTCGCGGAAAAATGTGACAAATCACAATTTTAAAATCGCTGCGATTTTTTTGTCGCATATGCGCGCACTAACATATAAGTAAACACATACGTTGCATTTCTGCGACAAAATTATCGCAGGACAAAAAATCGTGGTGCGCGCTTGGCCTTACTCTAAATTATTATAATACATCGAGCATTCGCGAGATGCTCGACTTCGGTATTCAAACACAAAGCAATAGTACAAGAATCTAACTAAATGCAAAGGCCGAAGGAGCGATTCGAAGATCTGAAGCGTCCGACAGACGCGCGCCTCCCGTAACTTTTCCAAGTATTTTTAAGTACAGTGGTACAAGTGTCTAAGTCGCAAGATCCAAAGGCTGAAGTCGCATTGGCCCGAAAGCCCGAAGCATCCAGGAGGTCAGTTCTAAACACAGGTAATTAATACAAGTGTCTAAATGCGAAGGCCGGAGGCCAAGATCCGCGTAGGGCCGAAGGCCCGAAGCCTGCAAGATGTCAGTGGTTAAACACAGAACTGACAGCCTGGACCTCGGAGTAATTAACAATGGAGACGCCATGTCTAAAATTTTCGGTACAAAATAGTCTGCCGTTTTTTGCGGGGGAGGGGCACATCAAATGTATAGGTACGTCATGTCAGATAAACGTCAGTCCATACAAATGGTTGACATGTGGTTGACCATTGGCCGCCTATTTTCGACAGAGGGGAACGCCTGTTAATGGCGGCTCCATTGTTAATTACTCCGAGGCCTGGACACTTCGGGCCTTCGGCCCTACGCGGAGCTCGGCCTTCGGCCTTCGCATTTAGATGTATACTATTAGGTGTATACTATTGTTCTGTGTTTAAGTACTAACATCCTGGACGCTTCGGGCCTTCGGCCCTACGCGGAGCTCGGCCTTCGGCTTTCGCATTTAGACACTTGTACTATTGTTCTGTGTTAAAGCACTGACATCCTGGACGCTTCGGGCTTTCGGGCTACACGGAGGTCGGCCTTTGGCCTTCACATTTAGATACTTGTACTATTGCTCTGTGCTAAAGCGATGACATTTTGCTAAAGCTCGGCCTTCGGCCTTCGCACTTAGACACTTTGTACTATTGTTCTGTGTGTGTAGTTGAATACGGTATCCTAAAAACAGGCAAACAACCTCTGTAAAATGTAACGATGCGAGCGGTACGGCTACCATCAGTTTGGCATTGACATAAACGCTACCGTGGGCGTGAACGTAATTTACTTTCTATGCATCTCGCTCGTACTGACATATTAGTGCGAAAGAGATATATATACCTATAGGAAGTAAATTACGTTCACGATATCGTTTATGTCAATGCCTAACTGATGGTAGCCGTACGGAACACTAAATGCCTCGAGCTATCTCGGACTTGGCCAAATTATTTTAAACAGCATTCGGTAAAAAGAATATTCGAGATGAAATTCTTTGTTTTCCTGTAAAAGCAAAGTGGCTTCCGACGTACACACGCATTTTGTGTCATTTTCATCCACGGGTATAATGACATTTAATAAATACCTAATAGTGAACCTAAAATGCCTAAAATAAAATTATAGTCGGTAAGTGAAGTGTTGTACTTCACAGGATATTATAATATGTTATTCAAACAAATGTGTGTCAAATTCATCCACCGCTTTTATTTTTAATCTTTTTTTTTCTTATAAACATCATGTATCTGCCACAAAAAAAAATCATGTTATTAAGTTTACGTCTACATTATTATAATGCCACATCGAGACAACATTCATAATTTGGGTCATTTTCAACAACGGTTTTTTACTATTTGGCAAAATAAAACTTTGCATGAACGGCGTACGCGGGGAAGGCTACCTACGCGGGTAGGGTGCTTGTTAGATGAACATTATGGCTCCTCTACACGATGGGCCAACGCCGGCCATTGCTCCCTCTAACGCATAAATGCGTCCCTTGGAGTGGCCGGCGTTGGCCCATCGTGTAGAGGAGCCATTACAGTGTATTTATTTCATTCGGAGGCATAATTATATTAAGTCTTTTCATAGTGTGGGAGTAGGTATGTTGTAAGTATATTTAAACATAAAATGTAGGCTCCTCATACTGACCAACATTCGTGACGTTCGCAATCAAAAGGTACCACTTTATCCTTGACATAAGGACTCTCTGACAGGTTATTTGTATAAAGATACAATAAAATTTCGTCTTTATGGTAAAGGACAAAGTGGTCCCTACCTTTTGAATGAGAATGTCACATCAGCGACTTTTAAAAATAACTTTTATTCGATATTTAGTATACTTTTTAAGATTATTTTGAGACGCAATGTATTGCTAATTTTGTGATTTATAAAGCGTGGCAAGCAACGCCAATTACAATGATGATGGTGTACATTGAATACAAGACTTCATAAATTTTAAAAGTTATTGAAAAAAAATATGTTCCTTTGAGGAGCAGAATATTTTCTGTTAGAACGATTATGAAACAATTAAATGAATGAATGATTTTATAGGACATTCTTACACAGATTGGCTTAGTCGATAAACAACGATATTATAGAATATAAGAAATTATATGTATAATATACTATAAGAAATTCCACTGCGAGTAAAACGATGATAGTTGCTGAAAAACACCGAGCTGGGGTTTTTAATTTGAAGAGAAATGTAATGTTTGCCATTTTAGTAATAAAGGACCCAGAAAACTATTTAATTATTAGGCATTATAGACCTTTACGCCCATGAACAAAGATAACTGCCGAAAAAACTCTTAGCGTAAATGCTTTCAAATTTAAGGGCAAACATTACAATGTAGTAATATAGGTCCCAGAAAACTATTTATTTGTTATTACCGCTAAGTCCATGTTATTTGTTTTAAATTTAGAGTTTAGAAACTAATTCGTGGTAGTAAACGATACAAATATTAGAAAAGTCCTTTACAACCTTGTTCGCCTCATATACTTATGGTAAAATCATTTTAGGGCGGGTCATAAAGGGCAAGTAAAATAATAATTATCAATAGTAAAATATGTCCTTTACGACCATATTGACCATACGAGATACGATATGAAAAATCATCAAGACAAATGAAGGGCTTAAAGGACGACAAAAAACATGTGAGTCATTTACAACCATATTTATATTTACCGGTAACCTTTACGATAATGTCTATGAATTTCTAATTTATAACTGGTCATTTACGCCCCTTGACATAAGCTGTTTTTGCAAGCTCATAGTGCAAAAATTGGGTTGTTAAGGCAACTTTTTAAGAGATATCAAAATTTTCACTATACAGAACGAAAGCGCTTGGAATTCTGAACATAACTGTATATAACGACTACCGTAGGCTCAAAGAGCGTAAGGGACAAAATTGCGAAAATGCTGTTATACTCGGTATTTTTTTCTCTATCGAATAGTTTATTTAACGTATCGATAACTTGAAAAAAATTGTGCGTTAAGCCCTATAAAAAAATCAATGCTTGAACACAGTTTTCCAATGCATTTGGCCGTATCTGCCAATTCAAAAAAATGTTGTGAGACATTTTGGCGTAACTCTCAACTTTGTGTACGATACGCCCTTTTGCATCGGAAATTTTATTAAATATGTGGTAATTTTTTGTCCGTTACGCCTCTTTGCAGTAGCTTTTTGAGTGCTAAATGTACGTTACGCCCACAACTAATGTACAAAAAATGTATAACTATTGTATATTTATGCGAGAGGGAGATTCAATGTAACAGATACGCCCCCATACTAGGTATGTATAATTTCGGGTTTATAATTGTTGCTTTTTTGTGTTTAAGTGGGATGACCTAGTTATACCTACTTTCCTTGTCAATTTTTTTGTTAAGTAGGTACTTGCATTACCTGCTCATGTGCTCATTGCTTTATTTATAGGGTTACTAAATTTTGACAATTTAAACTGAACTAGAGGGTACTTTTTAGAGATGCATCGGATATCCGGTTACTATCCGGTATTGGCCTATCCGGCCATTATTTTACTATCCGACCGGATACCGGATAGTGAGTTACTACATTGCTTGATTTCGGAGTAATAAAATTGGATTTAAGAAACAGACACGGTCATAATCGTACTTATTTATTATTTTAAAACAATTTAATCATTCCACTGACTTGTACGCGCACTCATTTCGAACCTAGAAATGAGTGCGCGCGAACGTTTACTAGGAAACAGGTCAAACCTGCAGAATGCGCACCTGAAAAACCGAAACGTAGGTATAGTTCCGCTGACCGGATTTTCGGCGGCCGGATACCGGATATTCGGTCGATGGTTAGGCCGAATATCCGGTATCCGGTATCCGACCAAACAACTATCCGTTGCATCTCTAGTACTTTTTCATCAGTTTTATAACAATAGTAAAACATGACTATATTCAAATGATAATTATGGCGTTTAATTAAGGTTAGACTTAACTAAGGTTAGACATGTATGTTCGGAAAAACATCCACGAATTCAAGGTCTACAGTGATATCCATAACTATAACACTAGAAACAAACATAAACTTGCTGTGCCCGCCCACCGCCTCCGTAAGGTTAGTACGTCTTTCGTCGGGAACTGTACACGTTTTTATAACAAAGTCCCCACTGATGTAGTGAATTTACCACTTCACAAATTTAAGTCGTACATTAAGCGCTCCTTGTTAAGTAAGGCGTACTACACTGTAAATGATTTTATAAACGATAGAGATGCTTTTAAGCCGGTAGCTTGATTTCATTAGTATAATAAGAGTTAAATAAATATTGTTTTTTTTTTACATTGTGAATTAAATATGCTAGTGTCCAGTAGAATTGACACATGAGACAATGATGTTCTCGCTTGATTATATTGTTTAATTTAATTTTAGTTTTGAACACTTGGAGACCTTATACATCTCTAAGTACATATTTATTTATTTGATTTTTATTTTTGATTGTACATACCAATATTTTTAATGTTTCTGACACTTAGATACCTTTACATCTCTAAGTCAACTTAGGCTAGTAATTATGTGAAGTACTGTCTTTTTATGTAACATATGAGCACAAAATGCCGTGTCTTACAGCTACATGTTATTACTATTTTAATATTAATATAGGCCGGTAGCTTGAACATGTCATGCTCGCTTAAAAGTCTTTGCTTACGGTGGCGTCGTTGATGGGGTCGCCACTTTCCCGAATGAAGGTTGAGGGAGGCGATGGCTGAGATACGCGTCATACTCGTGAACGGGTGCTGTTTGTGGAGACTGGTCTGTTTAAGCTAACACGAGCTATTATACTTAGTAACTTAATTTTTATTAATTAATTACAGTGAGACGCCTCATTCTGTTCTCGTATGTTTCTTTTCTCTTAATGAATGTATTAATTATACAGGATATTGACTCTTGGAGACCCTATACATCTCTAAGGATAACTTGATAAACTATATAATCTTATAGTTCTGACACCTAGAGACATTTACAGCTCTAAATATTATAGATTTTTTATTCGTGTGTTTTTTTATCTGTATTTTGTATGTAATTCGACATTAAGAGACCATATACATCTCTTAGTAATTGTAATACGTTAGATTGAATTGTTAGTTTTATTTTATAAAATTGTTGATGTTATTATTTTTGCTTTTATGTAAATTCAATGTTAACGTGTAAAAGTGCCCTTGTGGCCTATTTGCTGAATAAATGTTGATGTTGATGATGTTGATGTTGATGTTGATAACTATTAGTTTTGTTTGTGACTGGGTCATTGGTAATATTGATTAAGACGTAATATTAATACTTTTTTGTTTAAACCCTAATTTACAGGATTAACCTTATGAAAGTTACCGTCTAGGTAATTATAACGTTTGCATTTAAATCCATAGAAGTACGTAAGCCTGGCCGCATGCCTTTTTCTACTCTAATATTATGTCATAAATATGCGATCATATTCATTAAGTTTTACTGAATAGACATACGAAATTTCAAAACTACTACTATACCTAATAGTACTTTAGTATGTAAAAGCACAGAATAAATAATAGTACTAGGTACGGAAGACTCACCCTCTAACAAAACGCGTCTGTAACGATGAGCACAGATATGGCCGCTAGGTGGCGACAGCGCCACGCGCAGCTTATGGCAAACCCCAAAATTGGGGTCGAACGGATGGACTTTTAGCTACCTGTAGCAAAGCGACGAAATCGCGGAGTGAGCCAAGCATGGTAAAAGTAAAATTTATAATCCAATTAACATTACAAACAGAAATAACGCATAATACTTTCTATAGTAAAATTAATTTGTTACAAATTTTACTGTTGTATATCAATATATATAAATGGTAGGACAGCAGTGATTCTGTTGAAGTAATCATCATCATCATTGTTCTTAAATTCAAATTCAAATTCAAAATTTTATTTGCTAAAAATGCACGTACATATTAGATGTTATCATATACAATAGAATATAGGTATCAGCGCATTTAGCCAGAAGGCATGCAAATCAGAAAAATATAAGACATATTTACAAATATTTACAAAAACATATTTACAGATATACAAATAACTTAAATTGAAACTAGAACTAGAACATATCAAACCAAAACTAAAAAGAAAATACGGCTATGCCTATGGTCATCTATGGTTAAGTTATTTGTGGTCAATTTAAAAGGTAGCAAGAAAATGTTTAACGGAATACATCAAATGTCAAGAGAAATAATTTAATTTAAAAGGATGTAATTGTTAAATATGTCAAATAATTGAATTTATACAAGTCATTGCTTAATATTAAAAAATTCAGTAATTGAGTAAAAACAGTGCTCATTCAAAAACTTAACCAATAGATTCTTAAAAACTATCTCGTCATCTACCAACCTCAGTGATTTTGGCAAACCATTATA
This sequence comes from Cydia fagiglandana, assembly GCF_963556715.1. Lineage (NCBI taxonomy): Eukaryota > Metazoa > Arthropoda > Insecta > Lepidoptera > Tortricidae > Cydia > Cydia fagiglandana. The sequence continues at coordinate 13,974,251 of NC_085938.1, forward strand.
GATTTTCGGCGCCATTGCAAAAATACTCTTCTGGAAAAGAGCCGATTTTCCAGGAACTGGGTAAAGTTTATCACAATGTCGTGCACTTACAACATTTTTAAAAAGATGTAGATTTTTTTTGACGAACATTGTAGTCTCCAGAATATACAAATCGGGCACGGTTAGTAAGTGAAGTTGCTTAAAATATGGTTTGCAGCTGGCATTGTACCTCAACTTACAGATCGATCTTACGCACCGTTTTTGTGCTTTGAAAACATCGTTGGCTTGGCTAGAGTTCCCCCAGAAGATAATTCCGTATCTTAAAGCAGAAGATATGTAACCGTGATAAGCAGACATAACAGCAGTGCGATTTACGACTTTACTTAGCATATATAAGGTATACGAATATGTCATAAGTTTTTTACAGAGATTGTCAGTGTGAGTCGTCCAGTTCATTTTGTCATCTATGTATAGTCCTAAGAATTTTGTAACATGTGTGCTAGCAATTAAGGTATCATTAAATGCTACAGCAGTGCTATCCTCAGTTTTTCTTTGGCTAAAACTCATTATTGTAGTTTTTTGTAAATTTATTTTTAAGTTATTTTTATCTAGCCATTGTACTATTGATTCTAGGCTGCTAGTTATTTGATTTTTGTGTGTAAGCACAACCGTACAGTCATCTGCATACAAAACTGTTGGATGTATGATAGCTCCTGGGAGGTCATTTATGTACACAAGGAAAAGTAGGGGACCTAAAATACTACCCTGTGGCACTCCATATGTAACTAATTTTTTATCAGAAAGAAAGTCCGATTCAGTTTTGGTTTGAGGTGATATTCTTGTTATATTTGTCTCTTGAGTTCGACCAGAAAGGTAAGATTTAATCAGATTGTGTACATTGCCTCTTACACCGTATAAATATAGTTTGTCTAGTAGTATCTTGTGGTCAACATAATCAAACGCCTTGGTCATATCTATAAAAACAGCATAAACTGGGAGACTATCATCCATTCTAGTGTATATTTTATGTAAAAAGTCATATATCTAGTCATAGGTCTACGGTAGATGCTGCTCGTGCGGTAAATCAGCGTGTCCTCCAGTATATTGACCAAAAGAAAATGGTTGCAGCAGTTTTTTGTGACTTGTCCCGTGCGTTTGATTTGGTTGATCACAAATTATTAATACATAAGTTGCAAGGATATGGTGTACAAGGTAGTCTGTTAAATTTTATTAAATCTTTTTTGAAGGATAGGGAACAGGTAGTGTCGGTTGATGGGGGGGCTACTAAGTCTGAGATGAGGACACTACATGACTGTTCTGTCCCTCAGGGTTCAGCGGTTGGTAATTTCCTTTTCTTGGTGATGGTTAATGACCTCATTAGTTTGTTTCAAGATGGTAATTTTATAATGTTTGCTGATGATGGATGTGCCATTGTTACCGGTGATTCTTTTGAGGAGCTAAGGGGGAACGTTTTGAATACATTATTAAAATTGACATGTTGGTTCCAAGTAAATGGTTTTTTGATTAACCTTAATAAGACATCAATAATGCATTTCTGGCTAAGAGGACCGTATCCCACGCCCCTTGACATAACAATAAATAATATTACGCTTCCACAGATGCAGAACGTGCGGTTTCTAGGGTTTGAATTTGATTGCGGCTTAAAATGGGATAAACATATCGATTCACTTACTGGTAGACTTGCCAAAGCGTCGTTTGCGCTGTCTCGGCTTGCTCCTGCACTTTCACGTGAGAACCTCCGTATGGCATATTACGCGTATGTGAACTCAATCCTTGTGTACGGTATTGACCTTTGGGGGCTGGCAGCCGACAGGGATAGAGTTTTCATACTGCAGAAGAGGGCTGTTAGAATGTTGGCTGGGGTGCCGCCATTCACTCCAACAAAAGAGTATTTCCGGGAATTAAAAATTCTAACAGTGCCCTGCTTATACATTTTTGAGGTAGCAAAATATATGTTTAAGCACAAGAGTGATTTTGTTATGCGTCGACCTGATCAAAGGCAAACTGATCGCGACATTAAATCTGTCCTTGTCAGGCTCGTAAAATCATCCAACTCGCTGGGGGTAGTTGGTATTAAAATTTATAACAGCCTGAGCCGTGAAATAAAAGAGGCGGCTTCTTATGAGCTATTTGTTAAAAAGTTAAAAGAGTTTTTGACTGACCAGGCTTTTTTCACGGTAAAAGAATTTTATTGTAAATTTAATGTAAAATGAGTATAGTAATATTTTTTTTCATTTGTAATTTTTTAATTTTTTGTTAGTTTTATTGACATTTGTATATACTTACCACTATTTTTGACATTGTATAAATTATGTACTCTGACATTTGTATATATTCCTTTTTAATTTGTGTGGATTATGTATTTTTAATTGTATTGTGTACCTATTGTATATATGACATGTGTTTTTTGACATTAAAGATATTGAATTGAATTGAATTGAATTGAATATGGCCATGTTTATTGATAAGTTTTTCCTGAATCCCTTTTGTTCATCACATAAAATATTATTAAAATCTAACCCCCTTATTCATAAACGTTTACTAAAGTTGGCAAGCCGATAATAATCGTTTGTCCCTTTCCATCATACTAATACGTCGGAAAGGGACAAACGATTATTATCGGCTCATCAACTTTAGTAAACGTTTATGAATAAGGGGGTAAGTATTTATATAGTCGGTCATATATTGCCTTTTCAAAAATTTTGGAAAATATTGTCAACAATGCAATAGGTCGATAAGAATTCATGTCTAATTTGTCGCCTTTTTTGAAGAGTGGTTTAATGATAGTTACTTTTAAATTGTCAGGGAAAGTTCCTTCTTCTATACACCTATTGAGTATGAAACTTAATAATGGGGAGATTATGTAAGCTGTTGATTTAACTACACTAGTTGTGATGGTATCATAGCCTGTACTTGTTGTGTTTTTAAGGTTATTGATTATGTTAAAAATTTCATTTGCGTCTGTTGGTTGCATGAATATGGAATTATGTTTATTATAGGTTCGCGATAAAGTTGTTTTAACTGATTTATTAGGGTTATCTTTAACCTGATCTGCAAAAAACTCGTTAAATTTTTCAGTTATTATTTTTGCATCAAAAACCTTTTGGCCATCCGCTATAATGGCTGCAATATTTTCCTTTGGGAAGTAAGTCTTAGAGTTGTTTATAATTCTCCAGGTTGCTTTAGATTTGTTTTTGGCCGCTAAGATTTCGTAATTGTTTTGACACTTCTTAGTTTGTTGAATAATTTGTTTTAGCATTTTAGAGTAAGTTTTGTATTTAGTTTTGTGTGTTTCATTTTTAGTTGACCTGTATGTCCAAAGCATTTTCCTCTTATTTCTGCAGCATAGTTTTATTCCTCGTGAGATCCATTTCGGCTTTTTTGTTGTGTAAATTTTTACTTGTAATATAGGGAAACAAAGATCATAAAAAAGTTTATAAATTTCCAAGAAATGATTAAATGAATCGTTTGCGGTAGGCGCAAAATATATTTCGTCAAAATTAAGTTTGCTGAGATAATAGGCAAATTTAGACATATTTTCCTGGCAATAATCTCGTTTTGATACGTACCAATATCTTAACTTGCAATGTTTTCTCACTGGACATTTTAATAGCTGAGCATTGTGGTCGGATAAAGCAAATTCTAAAAGATCTACTGCACAACCACGAACATTATGTATGATATTGTCTATGCAGGTGCCACTGCATAGACGTGTAGGCTTATTTACTGAGAGCTTCATATTGAAACCTTCTAGAATGTTCTTAAATTCCTTACTGTATTTTTGGTATCTTCAAGGATATTAATGTTAAAATCACCACATAATATTAATTTCTTTTTTTGGTCATAACAATATAAATGTAGAATGTCATAAAGATTATTAAAAAATATGTCAAAGTGTTGATTTAAGTTTTTAGGTGGTCTATACATACAATAAACAACAATATTAAAGTCCGTCAATTCGACAGCACAACATTCAAATATACCAGAGACACAGTATTTTTTTGAGTCTGTATCTATTACTCTATAATTTATGCCATTTTTGATAAGAATGCAAGTACCTCCATGTCGAACGACTCTAGTGAAATTAGAAACAAGTTTATAGTTTAAAATATTGAGCATTTCAAGATCATTGTTTATCATATTATGCTCAGATATACAGAGAACATCGACTGATTTTTTGTTAGTTGCAAGATCATCTAGTGCTAGAGTTAAAAGATCAGATTTATTCAATAATCCATTGATATTTTGGTGCATAATATTTATATGATTAGTGACGAAAAAATGTATCATCAGCATCAGTTAAATTACTATCGACATTGTTTGCATTTTCATGTGTGTTATTAACATTGTCAGTAGAGAGATTCGGATCAGAAACATGTGGAGTATTCGCATCTATATCAATAGCATCATAACACGCGTTATATGGTAAATAATTAAAGTCAATATCTTGAACGAGGCTAGCTAAATCATTGATAATAGTTCGCATACCTTTGTTATTTAGGACACCCAAACTACCTGCAAACATATTTTCATTGTAATCCAGATTTAGATTAGAGTCCAGTAACCAAGCATATTCATGTGTAGTCACATCTAAGTGCAGCATGTTATTAAAAACTTCAATCCTGGTATTGAAAATATTTGAGAAAACCCCAGATCTATATGTAGGAGCGCATAATACGAAGTTAGTATGAGTAAGATCCTTAAGGGTTTCACGTATGTGAGTAATTAACTTTGGATAGTTGCACGTAGATGTGAAGTCATTGTGTCCTATTAAAACTATACAATAGTCAGTATTGGTTAAATCTAGAGTCATTTCTTTTATATTTTTGAGTAGTTCCGTTAGTCCCCCACCTGGAGTGATAAAATAACATACATCGAAATCATTGTTGAACATGTTTAGAGCTATGTTTGTGATATTGTTTCTGCGATTTGTACTTAGAAAATACATTTTTCTCTTGTTCAAATTATTTAGAAATGTATGTGTACATTGTTCTTGTGATCTTATTGTAGATATAGGGTCATATTGTGGTTCCTGACTATATCGTTCTAAATCTTGAATTTTCAAATTTAAAGTTATTATTTCTTCATTCGCTTTCCTGAGTTCCGTTTCTAGTAATGCAATTTTTTTCTCAAGATCGCTTATTATGGGACTTGCGGTACTGCTTGCCGGGCTTCCTTTATGTTTTTTCCTATTTGGTGTTCTTCGATTTGATAAAGGCGAGGGCGTTCTACATATTGTTTTGAGTGCTTGTATCTCCTGTGTAAGCTTTTGCAATTGTCTCTTTAATTCATTATTTTGTATGATGAGGTTTTCGAGTTCATTTTCTGTGCTGTTTAGTTTGGTAGTTAAGTCAGTGATTTGGGCTTTGTAATCTTGTAAAGAAGAATGTTCACACACGGTATCTGCACTTCTTGACAGTATGTCCTCCATAAGAGAGTCTATAGATTCGTCGTCACTTATTTCCTCGTGAAGTGATTCTTCAGATTTTGATTTTATAATTTTGTTTAATTCTTTATTTTGTGATCCAGAGGAAATTGAGGCGTCTGTGGCATTTGAAGTTTCTGTGTTATTATCGTTATCGGTGGTATTTAAAGTTTCGGTAGTATCAGTGTTTTCGATTGTATTCAAAGTATCAGTGACATTTGACGTTTTTAAAATAGTTCCCCTTCTTCTTCTGGGCGTCTCATTCATATTTTTGTGAATAGAAGTACTAGTTTTTTTATTCACGACCTGTTTTTTGATTACAGGTTGAGGTCTCCTCCTTGATGTAGCAATGGATGGTTTGGGTTTTTCTGTAGACATTCTTTATTCCAGTGAATAATAATAATAATAAGTAGTGTGAATAAAGTTATAAAATTATATTGTACTCGTGCAGGTCCTTTTCATTTGTTCATGTTATTAGGAACTAATGATAGCAATATGTCCAATTTCTGGGTCAATTTTATAATAAAATATCAAATGTCAAGTAGCATTAAAATCGGCAGGATGAAAATAGCGATTCTGTAGTCCTTTATATCCAATATTGTCAAAACAAACGTAGAAAAAAATCCTTCTAAAGTGATATGCCGTCTTCTGCGTAGAAAGGAAAAATCACCGTTAATAACGGTTAAAATAACGTTATTTGTATTGAACGCATCCGTAGAAGATTGGCAACCCCGGCCAGCTGTCAAATTGTTGTCACGCCTCCAATGATGTATAACCAATCAGCTGATCACTAAATGAAGATTGTGTTGTGATTTGATGGTTTAAGTGCAAAGTTATTCAAAATTCTGTTTTTAACCGAAAAAGTCTTCATACCTGGATATAATCTTCAGATTGATTCTTCATGATGCAGCTGTATTTGATGAGGGATTACATTTTTGCTAGGCAGTCCGACGGTTGTCTTCAATTTGAGCACAAATATGGGTAAGTTCTTGTAGGATTTCGCTAGATATCTTTTATTTAACTCGCAGTAGCTCCTATTACAATCAAGTTACGTTCCGTTACTCACGGAAGTGAGTACGTTACGTTACTCACTTAAGAGCCTAGCTCTTGTCGGTGGAGTATTCGCCATTCCGTTCTTTTCTCTGCCACTGTTTTGAGCTCCTGATACGTCACGTCACTACATTAATTTTCTCTTTGGCCTGGTCAATATATGCACGTCTCGGTCTTCCTCTGCCTCTCTGTTCTTCTATTCTGCCTTTAATTATAGAGTTTATGTAAGTATCGTGACGTATCATGTGCCCCAACATGTTTCCCCTTCGGTTTTCAATTATTTTTAGCAGAGATCTCTTCTCACCTACCAAATTAAATTAAATTAATATACTTGAATTAATATAAACAAATAAAAAAAGAAACATTGTTTTTGTGGCTAAGATAACGACCTTTTCCACGTTTAAGTATCCAAAATAACAAAAATGGGGAAAACTTGACAGTGAATACATCTCTATAATTATTCGGAAAAAAAAATGTAAAGTATAGTACTTAGAAGTATAGTGTTCCCTAAATGCAAGTTGCCAATATTGCAAAGAAGAGGCGTAAGGGACGCCTTTTTAAAAATTGTCGTGTTTTTTGGCGTAACGTACATGCTATTTTCGTAAATAAGCATTGTATTCAAGAAATCAGTTTAAAAGACCTCAAAAAGTAAAGAATAAGCCACACACAGGCATCAGTTAATTCAAACAAACAAAAAAGGTCAGATTTTTTTCTCAAAACAAAACTGATTTTTGGCTCTCCTTGAAAATCGCGTTTTGTCAGTTATTATAACTCATTTTCTCCAAAATGTCCTTTACGCCAATTGAACCCAAAGGTTATTATCCAAGAAGCTTGAACTATCAAAAGTGTTGGTAATTATTATTTAAGGTAAATGTATTCAAAACATCAGAATAAACAGGCTTTAAATAACCTCAATACGTGTAATTAATAATATACATATATTATAAAAAAATGCTAAGAACAAAAAAATACATGAAAAAAATAATGTGCATAGTTTACGTTAAGTATGAAAAGACTGGTTTGTGCTATTTATAATGTAAAAATGTTTATATTAAAATTTATTAGTCCATAAAATTAAGATATATTGAAGTTAGACTTGATTAGATATTAGATATAGAAATCAAAATATTAATAACATTAATATAAATTAAGTTCAAGAAGTAATATTTTTATCAAAGAATGAAAGTTACCTCAAATCACGGCATTAATAAGCAAATTTTACTCAAGTGGTACCTTTTCCCTGTCATTGTCACAAGTATATGATGCGTAACCGTGAACACTGAAGTTTTTAAATTGCGAACTCTTTCTCTTTTACTCCAATTAGACGTAATAAAAGTGATAGAGAAAGATGTCCGCAATTTGCGAATTGCGATCTTCGCGGTAGGCCCTCAGGATGGATATGTCGCATATTTGTTAATCAACATTACGTAACGAATGTCAAAGAGGAATTTCACATTCTCAATGTGTATAGATATAAACAGACCTTAATTCTCTTTCTTACTTACACACTTACAGTTATTTTGCTAAATGGTGACATTGTACAATATCTATAAGTTCTCTTTGTAGTAGTATAACTTTGCATAAGTTGCGTTAATTTGGGGCGCAGGCGAAGTAAACATGCGTTGCGTACGCAACGTGTGGTTTTTAGAGAGAGGCCCTTACCCGCCGCCACGCCAAGGTCGCGCCGAGTCCGCCGCGCCCGCTCCCCGTGCACGGCCCGCGTTGCCCGTTAACATTATTTTTGTATTATTTGTTTATGCAATGGATGAAACTGACACAAATTCATATTTCTTATTTATCCCGCCTTTTATATTAATAAGGTGTGAACTCTAGTAACCTTAATATTCTTTTGTTATGGTAATAGCTTGTTAGAACCAAATTATCAAAAATCTTACGAAGCTGTGCCTCAATAAGACACAAAAACATGTAATGTACATATTAATACGATTAAATGCGACGTCAGCAATTTTTTTTAACTTTAATTATTTTTTGAGTCATTTTGAATAGTATGACATAGTATCCGATTGCAATGGACGTAATTGACACAAACTATGTTTTCACATTAAAAAAACTATCCTTAATGCGACACAGTTACATGTTTTCTCTCGAATATTCTTTTCTCCAAAATAATTCAAAATAAAAATAATTACCACAAATGATTAAATTGCTTAAAAAGCAAATAATATCTGTGACACAAAACAAAATGTAAGATTAACATCATAAAACAGCATTCGTAAGTGAAAAAAAAATTGACTTTAATATTACTTTAAGTTAGGGCTCAAAATATAGCCAGCGCTACGGGACTATCTGACCATGCCCGACGTTCGCGCGGCCCGCGCAGGGGTGCGAAGCTCCTGACTTCGGCCAAACTCGGCTCCGCTCGGCTCAGCATTGCTCCGAGCAATTATTAGGGTTGGCACCACTTGACTTCCTTTTGCGTGCACGACCACAGATAAGATAATCACTTGAATTTTGACAACCCTAATTAGCCGAAAGGGATAGTGCCATGTATTAGAAAGGGATAGCATGATTCGACCCTGAACCGCTGTCAAACTTCGGTTTTGTAGGAAGCTTCCTTTCTGTACGGTAGTACTATTATTTATTCTGTGGCCCGCGGTAGTTTTCAAGTGGTTTGTTCAACGAGGGTTCAGCTATCCGCCCGATTTTTCAAATACATATTGTTACCTATAGTTTTACACTGACTCAGCCACATCAAGTGGCCAAGAGATTTAGCAGGTTAGATGGGTAAATAAACATGCAAATATAGTGTGCAATATATTTAGCAGTTTATTTACAGTAGAGTAACTAAATGATTAACTCAATATTAGAAAATCATGGTTGTCGTGGGCGGCAATACTTATCACCAGAGCATCAAGCAAGCAAACAAACCAAGTACAGATGTAGTGTATGATTATTTTCCATCGTATTTTCACGGAAACGTACGAACGGGTCTTACTATTTCAGTCAGTCTGTGTACAAAAAGTACTGAGGTTGACTGAAGTAGCATGACAAATACGAACGTTACCGAGAAAATACGATGGAAAACAATTATGCACTACACCTGTGCTTAGTCGGTCAAAAGGCAACAACAAAGTTCGAATCGTGGACCATTAGTACCTACCTACACTTTGCGAGGAAGATCGTCTTATTGAAAAGTTTCATATTTACTGTATGAGATGGCTGGAGATACAAAGCTTCGATAGAATAGAATGAGCAAGTTACTACATACATTACAATAATAGTATTGAAAAAGTATTTTTCATTGGGAGTAAGGAATAAGAATTTCCGGTAGGAAGTAAATAAGCCAACTTTCGTGTTTATTTACTTCCTCTTATTTAAGTAGAGTACATACACATTCATTTTAATTTAATGTTAAGTTATGCAGAAAAATAATACTAAAGTTCCGAATATAATTGATGCAAGTTATGGTTTTTCCTGGTTTTCCCTTAATTTTTATTTCCTTATTGGCTGCTACTCGTATTATATTACAGACAGCTAGATCGATACAGTGGACTTAAGTATATGGTTTATGCAAAGTTCAGTGACTGTATATAAACTTATTTCAGATGAGATAACATAATTTATAGAAGAATATAAATCCCACCTACATTATTAGAATGTAATATTTCAAACGAGCAATTGCAGAAGCAGCATGTTATGAAAAGCTGCTTATCATACATTTTCACAAAATACACATTAAATATTGAAACAAATGATTTGTGTTTGAAGCGAGCGTTCGGTCATAATTTGATGGATAAGCAGCGTTTTTTTATTTATCGGAAATTTGATTTCCATTTACCTATATATGTATTTAAACAACGTTTATTTCTGCAAAGCTAAACTCTACACGGTGGCTAAAATATAACTGCATTCCTGTTGCTAGGGAGGATTTGGGATTATACCGAGTAACTTTTAGTATGGGACCAACCCCGAAATCGCGAAAAAATTTTTACTCTCCAACAGAAAATGGACCAGCCAAAATATATGAAACAATCAAATTTTTTGTTCTCGATATCGGCGTTGGTCTCATAATAAAATTTGCTCAGTATAATCCCAAAACCTCGCTGGCAATGGGTATGCAGTTATTTTTAGCCACTGTATATTAACATATTCAACACCAAGAACCCGACTGTCGGGTACACTGTTCGTAGCGACTACGCGCTACATACGGCGAAACCGTGGCTACGCGCTACGAGCGTAACCCGTAGCACTTAGTGGTAATGAATGTGTTAAGCATGCTACCTACTCTGTTTAGTACTACTAATAAAGATCTACAGAATTTTTTATATAAAGCAGAAATATTCGTCAGATGTTTTGGGTAGCTACGTAATGTCGCTTTCAAATGTCTCTAATAACTTGGATCACCATTGATATAGGCAAATATGTGGCAATTGAAAAGTATAGGCGGCCAAAAGGCCTATGACGTCACCGCGAGTGCGGGCGGGAACGCGTCGTCTAAAATCATTTTCTTAACATTAAATCATCCGCTTGTAACTTCTCTAGCCGTATTCGAACATTAAGATATGTCAAATACTAGATATTGAAACAATATGGATTAGATATGTCAGTGTCAAACAAGTGTCAAAATTGACATTTCTTCAAACAAAAACGTCACTTTTGACACTTGTTTGACACTGACATATTTAATCCATATCGTTTCAATATCTAGTATTTGACGTATCTCATTGTTCGAATACGGCTGTCTGTCGGTTATTTTTGTAATATGAGTCATTATCACCCCTGTACCAAGGTAATAAATCATTCGGGTGTGACGGAGTTATGAATGACAAACGATAATGTCGCTACACTTTTCGATATCTATGTGAGAGTAACTAATTTTTCAACTCGGCACGTTTATGCTTAATAACCTGGATACGTATTTGGACCTTACAGAACATTTAAATTTTACTACAGATCGTGTTTTAATACTCTTCCGGTTTGTAGTTAATGATGTACCATCGCCCACACTGTTGACTGTACAACGGTGGACCGTATGATATTTGTAATAAGGTCCACCGATGTACAGTTTGGAGTGTTGCTGTTTGTAGCTAAGTAAATGACTTGATACGGAACTTACTTACCAAGAACAAAACCAAATCAAACGGCGCGATTCGAACTTTAAGATATCGCGCCGTTAGAGATTCACTAGATATGAAATAAGTAGCAACGATATGTGACGTTCCACGGCAAAAGGTACCTTACGGCGGCTGGCGCTTACGCTTATTATTAACGCCGCTCCAATATTCAGTCGGATCAATGGTACCTTTTGCCGTGGAACGTCACATATCTTTACTATTTCTTATCTAGTGCATCTCTAATTCATTTCCCGAATCGCGCCGAAAGTTTTGACATGGAACATATGCGGAAATAGTACTATAACGAGTATAACGTATATATTTTTACGTGACCGGTAGGTATTAGGTATATTTTTTCCACTATAAATGCATCTTCTCATGCGCACCTTAACGCCTTCATTTGCTCTGTTTACGAGTGTTACTACTTTTTCATACGTTTTGTGTAAGTTATGTTTGTGGGTTTTAATGTCAGCTTGCACGACTATTTCGAGTTTCTTTGCATTTCTATACCCATTTCATATTTCATACATACTAACTATGCAAGTTTGTGTTTGTACATAGGAATAAAGCAAACGTACATTACATATTCACTTAATAGGAGTTGAATGACCAACGGAGGAAATTTCTTAAAAATAAATTTAAACTAGAAATGCTGCTGTAAACGTGCTGGGAGTCGCCTCCCGTCTTTACTTAGTGAGTAAGTAGATAATAATATGTTTGATGACCATCTTCTACCCTCACTTCAATAGTAAATTCCATAGTAAATGTAGACCCTTAATTTCGCTTACAGTGGCCCGTGAGCCTCCCTGTGGAAGGTCCAATAATGTCGAGGGTGGGATAACGATGGTTCAAAGTTTTAATTAAATAGGGCAACATCTGCGTGCGTCGTTACTGACACGACAATTATTGTTACGACCACACACAAAAACACATATCGGAGCGGCAGTATGGCGGCACGCACTGTTGTTCCTAATGCTTTCCAAGTAATATTATGAATTTAAAGTATCTGTTTTGCAGTGTCTAATCTTCCCCGGTTTAATGTAATTAAAATCATACTGATTAAAATTGCCAATGAAACACCGAGGTTAACCGGATTCCAACTTTGGGAAATGTCTTGCGGGAATAATGAGCAGCGGCGTAATAAAAGGTTTGTCGAAACAGCTCCGGTTAAATTATGGTTTGTTTATCGTATCTCTGTTTACAGAAATGTCAATTGTTCTGTTATTCATGGAGACTTATTGAGAGAATGGAACACTTGCTCATAGAATCTCTGACTTATGACATGACCCATTATGCATGGGCTTTAAATTGATAGGTTATTAGTTTTAACGTTTTAAGGATATTTGTGTATTTGATTCCTAACGATGATTGATGTTAGTATTTCGCTGCGGACCTTTTTGTATCATATAGTAAGTAGGTATTTAAAACTTTCGCTTTTTGAACACATATAAAGGATGACGTTAGAAAGGGCCGTGTCCGGGCCGGAGCTTACGGCGCTTACTTTTCTTTGACATGACAGGTGATTACGTGATGCTTTCCATCGATGCGCTGGAAGTTCCGGCCCGGACACGGCCCGGTCTAAGGTGAGACATCCTGTGTCCAAACGACGGTAAATAAAGGTAAAAAATAAATTCGCGATAGACCCGTCTATAAATGTGACTTTTTGTATCAATCTTGAAAAGACTGATTTGAATCGCACGTAAAGCCGAGCTTTCCAAACTTGGGTAGAAACGGACGCCATTACTCCGCGTGCATTCAAACACAGATAGATGTGCCGGTCGAGCAAACATTTTATTGCACGCGAGCTCCGTCTTCGTCCGCTTTACATAGAGGCTCTCTGTGAGCAACAATTTTCCGGAACATTTCCGCGCTACTAACGAACGGAAGCGCGGGGACGCGCCCAATTGGCGGATAAATGCAGCTCAATTACTACATTGTGGCCGCATTTTTCCCCTAAACGTTCTGGCTTGAACAACGAAAGCCTTTATTATTTATTTCGCTTCTGCATTGCGTTATGTGGATTTTAGCAGCTGAATGTAGCAGCGTTAAATTTCTGTCATGGTTGTGACGTTTAGTTCGTGTTTTAAAAGTTTGAAAGTTAGAAAGTCATCGTCATCTTCCTCGCGTTGTCCCGGCATTTTTGCCACGGCTCATGGGAGCCTGGGGTCCGCTTGGCAACTAATCCCAAGAATTGTCGTAGGCACTAGTGTTTACAAAAGCGACTGCCATCTGACCTTCCAACCCAGAGGGTAAACTAAGCCTTATTGGGATTAGTCCGGTTTCCTCACGATGTTTTCCTTCACCGAAAAGCGACTGGTAAATATCAAATGATATTTCGTACATAAGTTCCGAAAAACTCCTTGGTACGAGCCGGGGTTCGAACCGGTGACCTCCAGATTGAAAGTCGCACGCTCTTACCGCTAGGCCACCAGCTTTCCACGCTCTTACCGCTAGGCCACCAGCTCTCTCTCAGAAAGTTAGAAAGTCAATTAAGGTACTTAATTAAAAATTTGACGTCGTCCTTTTGTTAATGAGATCCTTAGTAACAATTAGCAGATTGTTATTACCTACCAGATTTTCTCGATTAGGTCGTTTCCACAGTCTTATCCTTAAGTGAGCCCTTGACCACAATTTAATGGTTTAATTATTTATTGCACAGAAATATTAAGCTGTAACAGGTAATCCTATTTACCTAATAATTGAAGGTAAACTTTGTCTTAAGGACATTATTGAAATCTGATTGTGTTATAGTTTTATTTCTGCATACGTAAATCTATTTTAGCCCACTGATTGAGTGGTCTAAGCCTTAGAGCCATAAGGCAATTAATTTGTGCGGAATGATAAATTCAGTACTAATTCGAAAATATAAATTTATTATTTATTAAATAGGTAGTTAATAAAATATATATTTTGCTGGTAAACGGATATTTGTTTGTCCTGGAAATAAAATTGAATTATTCAAGAATGAACTGACGTAAAATCATTTGTTTTATTAAATTTGCTTTTAAATATTATTATTTTAGGTAGGATAAGTATTACCATTAATTATTTAACTTTTTTAATATACGCACCGACATAAGTATTTGTAAATTAAAATATGCTAGGTATATTTAAAACGTAATTAAACAGGATTTTATAACAATTACCTCGTTATATTTTTCTTAGGCTAGACGGTCTTTCATTAAGTATTCGTCTAGCGCGAGTGGTTAACAATGTGCTTTAGTTTACAGAGCCTTGGCTTTTAATTACTTATTTGATTGATTGATTTTTGAACAATACTCGCCTTTTAATGGAAAAGTTCAATGAGTGCGATAGGGCCAAAATTGTAAACGAGAGTCAAATAGAAAACTGACAAAGTAAAATCGTGGGATAGCATGTTGTGTTACTAAACACATAATGTTAAACACATAATGTACAGCAAGCATCACTAGTAGCGGATAAAGCAATGCGCTTAAAGTATCTGCGGGCCCGATTCGGATTTTGAAATAGATATCTATTAGATATCTTTTAGACATCACCAAGATACGATAACGATATGTTTAAGATCTAACCTGTCAAATTTGACATTTGCGCGATTCTGGAGATACTCTTGAACGGTTTCCACAGGATATGACTTAGAGATCCAATTCACATCTAATAGATATCTTACTCTATCTAACGTAAAAGTGACATTGGTTGCCCGAATTGTGCTGCAAAAGAGAACTAGTTGATATCTAAACTAGGTATAACGTATCTAAATGGATCTAGTACGTGTCGTCTCTTGTGAATATCTTGAAGTTCGAATACGGCAGATTGGTTGCTTGCCACTCTTGAATACTTTTTCAAATAGAGATATATAAATTTGAATCGTTCTACATATATTAGAGACGTATTTGTTTTTGTTAAGTTATTAGAAATTGATCGAGAAACTTTGGACGTGTAAGTAGTCTGATCTGTTACTTTAAGTGCTGACTTTACAACGCCTTTGCAAAATAATAGATAACATTTCAAGCCAAAAAATGGTAAGTAGGTACAGGCCTCGGCCAAAGGACTTTAAAACGCTACCCATGAGCTCCATCATCCGACATATGGATATGGTGGAAAAAGCTCTTGAGTAGTTGACGAATCTTTTCTAAGGGGTAATTGCACAAAAGATCCCTATGGGTCGAAGTGTATCCAAGTGTGTAGGCAAGGGCCCCCGAAAACAATAAGATAAGAAAGGCCTAGGCGTTGAATGGGTAAATAAATGTTAATACAGCTTATAATATAAATATTTATGTGCCATTTTGTGCATTATTGGTGTAGAGACACAAAGAAACAAACATACATAAATTGACTGATTATGAATCTCCTCTGCGTCGCGGTGTCGAAGAAAAAACCTAATTGTTCAAACCTGCTGATACAACCTCCAAAGGATAACAGCCGGACATACCTACAGATGCATTTTTGTCCACGCTGAAATGTAGACAATCCAGCTAATTCTATAAAGAAACCTTGCAAATTATCTGCTAATTGCAGCAATTTGTAACATAAAAATAACAAATATTATCTCAATGAAAGCCTTAAAGTGAAATTATTTCCTGCAGGGAAGGAAGTAGGAACGACAATGAACTCACTTAGACGAAGGGCGAAAGAATAATGACCCGCCGCGACCTGCGAGCCCGAATAGGGCTGTCGCGACCAGATAAACCTAGCGCCTTATTCTCAGAACCTTGTTGGACGTATCAAAAATGATATCTATAACGCATTGGCGTACGTATTGAGATTGGAGCCCGTCAGTACGATGAGATACGATGCATAAAAAATATCTTATCAATATTTGTTGCACTAAACTCCGACTTATTTTTTCGCAAACAAGTACCTAGTATCACAGTAGATCTCGGCCATTGGTCCGATTAAATTACTGCACAACAAAGACAGAAGTGGAAGTTCATTATTAAGAACGTAGCGAAATCCTCTCATAAAGGACACTATTTACCATCAGCAATAAAGAAAAACGACTAAGAAGAGAAGATAAATAAATCAGTAACTACCTAAGTAATTATTGTGTTCTTAGGCAATAAATAATCTCATTGAAGTGTTGTTAAATTTCTGTTTCCGAATATGTCTCGGTTGGACGTTACATTATTAATTGCCAACGCTGGCAACATAATTGGTAATTTAATGCAATCAATTTGGTCATTAAATATGATATAGGTGTCTATTAATTATGTTAGATTTAATACTCCTACATAAACATAAACAAAAGTTGATCTATTTCGAATTTATTGATTCCATATTTTGGGACAGTCGATAAGTCCACGAGAATGTCGCTTACGAATTTTTTTTCTCTTGTACGGCATCTACCTCAACCAAATGTGTGAAGCTCTAGATTATACGACCATTTTCTTAGCCAAGTCATGAAATATTACTTGACCAAATATTCAACATTCATAAGTATTAGAAATCGAATTTATTAGAATGCAGTAACTGACAGTCTCGTAGGATGCCTATTCTATTGATGTACTTGTATTGTTGCATCATGCTAGGGAGAAAATTGTTTTCTGTGTCAACCCTATTTGTGAATTATTTAAACTTACTTCCCTCGCTCTCGCTACGAACATCCCGGAGGCACATTACGTGTAATTTGGACGCTGTATTTTTATTCAATGAATATATCAATTCTTAATTGGGTAAGCCTACGATAAATGAATATCAATAATGTTTTATCATTCTAAAAACAATGTTACCGTTTAATTCGGTCAAGAATTTACGTTGTACGCTATCCCACAACGGCAATACACATACAATTCTTTTCTGTTTTAATTGTTATGAAATGCCTTGATTCGACTGCGTGCATCTTGCGCTTACTAATAAGTGTAAGTAGGATGCCTAATGACGCGACTCGCCATGCATTTCGCGGACACGAATCAGCGCGAGCGATTGTGTCATATCAATTATTAACAGATTAAATAATCAGAATACAACTCTTGACATGTTTAAATTGTAAATACTGAATTCAATCACAATTAAAAAATTAACGATGATCAACTCTGGCCAATGTGGTACGTCCCACAATAAAAAAAGGAAAAATATATTTACATTTAACTTGACATGTAGTTATATATGTCTGTAGCCAGCCACGGCTATTTGTCAGCCAGCCTCGAACCGACACTCCAGGACCTAAATAACGACCGAACCTAATGCGTGCACATTTTTCGTCTATTTTTCAAGTTGGCCAGACAGACTGGGGCAATAAGACGTGGGTTGTTTCGCGGATAAATGAGGGGCATACTAGTTAGAACAGCAGTCTTGTGCTTCGTGGAGTTACGTTACAAATAATATATTAGGGACATATGTTTGAACTATTAAAGAACCCACCGACTAGCATCTACACTATCGACTTATATAAAGTACCTACATATGAGCATAGAGTAATATAAGTAAGGAAAGAGTGGTAGCTCCATAAATCAGTTTTCTTACCATGACGCGAGTTATTGCGTAGTCGATATCTAGCGTCAGTCAAGTACTTAGTCCCTTGTCATCTCCACAATCATCATCAGAATACAGTACGGGCCTGCAGGCCCTAGGCTAGTGCGGGGATCCCTGGAAATTCTTATATTAATTATTAATACAACCATGCTATGCACCAACTGTTGTCACACCAATTCTGTATTGTACTGTATCTGTTTTGTGTGCAATAAACTTATTTTTATCTTATAAAATAAGAATACAGACTCTAAATCGAAACCTATAATATAAAATAATACAATTAAAAAACATGTTATCCATAAAAAAGAAGCTCATCTAACTATCTGCACATACATAAGTACCTACATATATGAACATGGTCAAAAGTAGGTATATAGAGCTTAATAAAATTAATTACTAATTCTTATAAAAACTATCATTCATCATTTCGATCATTTCCTTTATCTAAGCGAAGGGACTAAGTTATTTTGATGATAATAATATAATGTAAGCACAATGAAAATGTAAGAGTCTAGTGCACAAAGTTTGGTAGGAATCGGGGACGCGCGAGATATTTATGACTTCCTCCGGGCCCCAGAGGCTCTCGAGGTTCAAAAGCTAATAAAACGATGTGACATAGATAATAACAAAATTTTACTGAAAATTCTAACAAAACCCAGCTTCACTGTTAAGCTTTATAAAACCGGATTTTTGAATAACAAGCCAAACATTTTGCTAACATGAATAACCAGAGTGAAGTGTTTAACTGATATTCAACTGGAAACCACAGTTGGAGTGTTATATGTTACATTTTTTTCTGTATGGGTCAGGACAACGCTGCGGCTGACAACAAGCTGCAATATTCAATGAATTAATTGAATCATACGGACTTTCGGGCAACGTTGAAATGAAACGAACTTTGCGAAAAATTGGAAATTCACAAAAAATATTGCGTTGGCTCGTAGGTATTCATTTTAATCGCTCTTGCGAAACGCGTAGTACACGTGGATAATCTGCTGCGTAATGAATATAATGATATTAAATTTGTAGTAGGTCAAGCTTTAATAATTTATATTTCAGAGTTGCAAAATAGTTTCTTAAGACTTTAGGTTTGATATTAGCCTAAAACGCAATTAGTCGGTTTAAGTTAGTTTTCCAGAGAAACTTTAACACCATGTACGAGCAAATAAGGTTTCGTACCCAAAGGTTAAAAACAGGACCGTATTACTAAGATTCCGCTGTCCGTCTGGCCGTCCGTCCGTCTGTCTGTCTGTCACGTCCGACGCGTACTTGGCCGGTTTTTCTTATTTTAGGTACATAATTTGTTTATTTTCAGTTATTATTTATGATTACTTGTTTATATTATGATATAACATTAATCACGTGTGTGTTTAATTGTGTTCACAACACAGTGTTAAATTTACTTTTACATTCTCAATAAATATTGAATTACGATTGAAAACTTATTTATCAAAAGTATATTAACAACAAATTAAGTAGATATGTCGTTTCGCCTCAAATACACAAGCAGAGAATTCAAGCTTTACAACAAAGGCGAACCGTTTTTCAAGAGAATTATTATAAGAAACTATTCGCTTTGGTCCTTCAGCAAACTTAGTGAAATAGTATCTGATTACCCGAAGATGCTCCAGGTGAGGTCACCTTCGGGGTCGTTTCCTCTGGGAAGTTCAAACGCGAATATAACGCAGGTACAATGAGGTCGCAGCGACGCGATTGTCGGTAACATTTCTTATCTCTTGTACGTATTGGGGCTTTTGCCGTTCGCCGCGGCGAATGTTCCACATTATTGAGCCTTGCCGCTGATATTGGACTCAAATGCGCTTGTACTCGGCTCTAGAAATTGCGTACATATATGTTAATATTATACGATAATACCTACGTATTCAGCACGTATCAGTAATTGAATTTTAATTTGTATGGTAAGATTTTTCAAATCTTTTTAAAACACTCGGGGTACTAATGCATGGATTGTAGAATATTAAACGCAGTTTGCCGAATAAATAATAGACAATAATGGTCTTTCAAAAGTCTTGAGCACTGCTACGAAGTTCATAAGACTAATGACCTAGCTCTCTTCGCACACCTAACTAAAGTGGGAAAGCGGGACCCAGGGGCCTAGTTAGCGCAGCCCGCACTTATCGTCGAGCGTTAGCCAATTGTCGTCAGTCTAACTGGCTACGGGAAGCTAACTCCAATTAAGCAAAAGAATCCCATTAAAAGTGACATTCCATTTCCAACTGCAGCTGCAATACTGTTCACTTTCTATGGAAATTGACAATGACAGCGACGCGTTTCCATAGCAAAATTAACAGTATTGCAGCTGCAGTTGGAAATGGAATGTCACTCTTAATCTAATATGAATCAACAATTTATTACACACACATGGATAAAAGATAAAGAAAAAAAATTGTTTATTCAAGTAGTCATATTACAATGCGCTTTTGAACGTCAAATATAAAGCTATACCGGATATGGTTCTATAGTTTCACGAATAATACTCGTATTGTCTCTTACAAACATAACCTTTGTCTGGTGATATCTATTTGTCACTTAGATTTTGGATACAGGTCATAATTTTTGGCACACACATTCGAGCCAATATAAATCATATCTCGTCGTTACTACGTACTACATATTTACATTCGGTAACGTACCGCATAACAAAAATTCAATTTTTGGCGTTTTGGCCATGACAACTCACGATGTGTTCAAGGTGTCTCTCGGTGCGGAGCGTTTCGGCACCGGCAAAATATCCTCGCCGACTATTTTTGCCGGTCCGTGCATGGCACGCGACGGGTATGGTCTGTGACGGAACGGGCTAGTGGGCATAGTCTCATACTTTTTCATACAAAGAATATTTTTTTGCCTGACACGTTCATAGCACGGTCATGGTATGATACGGTGTGGTGGGCAGAGACCTTAAAGAGTTTCCAATTTCTAGTTTGATTATAATGTCTATTATAGCAAAGTTACGATCGAGTCGTTAGTATTGCGGAAGCATATCGCCAGCGTGACTACGTCAATCATTCCCAAGAGCCAAGTAATTAAACTTTTAACGAGTTCCTCCCAACCTCAAACCGTTTCGTTGTCATTATTATCTGGAGGTACATACTCCTATTAAACTCCTTCACTACGTTTCTGGATGTTGGGAGTAAACAAAAAAGTATTTGATGCCGTATATACTATCCAATTATTATATCCTAATTATAATTTTAATTCGAATTGATGTGTGATGAATTTTTTGGAGTTGATTTGTTGTATAGAATCGAAATTGGAAGAAAATAAATAAATACAAAATACGAGTAAATAGTGATGAATATGTACTTATTTCGGTACATAGATAACATCTATAACTCTGGAACAAATATTCGTCATGAACAGTCATAATAATATAAATATGTATGTCCTTTTCAGGACGAGCCCGGGACCTCGACCAGCTTCGACCAGCACCGGCTAGGCACGAGGACGTTCTCAAATTCTAGCTAACTAGAAAAGATTCGAGCCCTACACCCCAGCAGCGGATAACAGGATGGAAAGAAAAAGATGTAGGTACTTAACTATTTATGTTTGGTTTATCTCTAAATCACAATGAATCAGGAAGTCCTGTAACTTAGATTTTAAAGAAGAATGTATGTGTAACTAATTCTAGACATTGCCAGCACCGTAAAGTTTCAATCCATATAAATTATTGCTATAAAATAAATGTCCAACCACGAATGATATACAACGACTAAAGGTTGAAATATTAACAGGGTAATAATGGTTTTCATTTTCAGATGGCCAACTTCAACGCTGTGTTGGTGTACCTACCTGTTACCATTTTATTAATGAACACGTGAACGTAATACAATTTGCCATCCCATTATTCGGGCTCGCAGCTCATTGCTGGTAAACGGCGAGTGTATTATTATAATAGTTGCCGGCTTTATTACTTAAATGCAAAATTGCACTCTAATGATGTTCATAATTATCAAAATAATCTGAACTCTGGAAGTCTATGCTTTTTCATAATTTACACTTTTAAGTAAGTAAGTATAACTTATAATAGGATATTTTTTCAGCCTTTTAGCCCTAGATTTATAAATCAAAAATTTTGTATGATCAAGAAATTATATTTCCTCTATGAATATTGTATTAGCGGTTCTGTGAACTGAAGATCTCGTGAGCTTTCGTGGCTCTGAATAAAATCCGAAAACTGAAACGACCAAAGATCCTTATAAATATTGAAAATCTTCACAAAACTTCATCAGAATCGGTTAAGAAATGCGACAGTGAAGGACAGCTGGACAATACGAAACGATTTTTGCGTAAGCCGGTACTGAGACGCTTCGCTTCAGTCGGTCACTTGAAATTTGTTAAAATAATTAGCGTCCTTCTGTATAATTATCCCCTTCAGTGCGTGATACATGTTCTGCTTCATAAGTAAACGTGTTTAAAGGTGACAGTCCAATTCCGACGACACAGCTGCACTACTGTTCATTTTACTATGGGAATTGACAATGACAGTGACGCGTTCAGTACCGGTAGTGCAGCTGCGGTTAGAAATGGAATGTTACCATATATGTCGTATATTAACTTGTTACACCTGCATTAATGTTCCAAATGCGAGCGTGGCGGTGGCCAGAATTGGCAGCAGTTGCAGTTGTCGCAAGTTGCCGCAACTTGTCAGTTGCGAGGGCCTTGTCGCCGAGCGGTTGTTATTTCAGACAGTTGCTCGACTGCGGCCAGCGTTGTAATGATTCACTACTGAAGTGGCGTAAGTGTATATGTTAACTAACACGTACCGGCTTTAGGTTAGTAAGTCAGAGTAACGGAGGATAACTACTTAATGGTGTGATTGCTTTGAATTGCAGAGTTGGATTAGCCATGTAGGAAGTTCACGATTTGCTTTCATTAGCGGCAGGTGATGTTAAATAAAATAGGTAGGTAGGTATAGTTCGTTTTTTAGCATTAGAAATAAGTTAAACAATCTTGATGTGTCTTATAATTGAAAAACACATTTTAAAAATAAGTAACGGTAAATATGTAACAATTATGAATGTAATACAATCATTTATATTCTTCTGCTTTCATAAGTAATAGTTTTTAAATTTTAAAAAGCGTTTTTCAATAAAAAGACATGTCAAGATCGCTTACCTTCTTGCAAGTTCTTTCTAATGCTAAAAAAACGAACTATAGTTACCTCTGCGTCTATTAACAATCACTGCAAGTAGGCCAAGTGGCAGAGTTTCTATCCCTTCAGGCGGAAAATCATTTCGTACCTATTCGATGCTTGTGGGAAAGAATTATATGTATAGGGTTTACCCGGTCAAGCGCGACTAAAGGTCAAGTTACGTAAGAGGAATAATTTCCATCGAGATTCATTATCCCAATACTTTTTGTCCCATGTCAACTTGTCAAGTCCTATTTCCATTACGGTCATGTCGTAAGTTAATGAGCCTTTATTGATCACTTTATTTTTAAATTGCCATGTGCGCTGTGCCACCATTAGGGTGCCGTAAGAAAGGTCTTTGTGTATAGAAAGTGAGATTTAAATACAACTTGCGTGGTTGCTGAAAAAACAAATATGTATAAACGTACGGGTCAAAAACTTTTTTATGATTGTGACCAGTAAGTATGTATTGGGGTTTGTATGTATGTAGGTTCATATGTTAACTCATAATTGGTCTTTCCTGTGGACATCTTATAATAAATGGACTCTAAAGCCTAATTTTCTTGCTCAGCTCTTATAGGCATACTCAAATCTTTTACTTATTAAACTGTATGATTCACAGATATGTATATTATATCTGTGGTATGATGCAGCCCTTAAAGTGTACTTAATTAGGCAACTAGTATGAGTTAAGAGTATATTGTCCAGAGGAAAGAAATATGTTATCAAATCGCAGTACTTTTTTCCTTGAAGTGGCAGTAAAACACTAAAAGATTCCTTAAAAGCCCATCATAGGCAGTTAAAGGGTAATAAAAGTAAAGTGTGCAATAAATTCTCCATTTCTCTTCTTTCCAGGACTGTAAAACAAGCTTGCAACTATTGTCATTTTCAATTGCTGCTTTTTATGTCAAGTGGCCTACTTGAGAAGAGCGGGGCTGGACTTCTCCGCCTTAAGGTAGGTTGGTTACAAATATCACAATATAAGCAAAAACCCAGTCAGTTGTCCGTTGTAAAGTTTTGAGGTGATACGAATGCACTAATATGTGTGGTAATTAGTAACAAACATCAAGCGCATCAATAAAGGATGACTCACGTTAGATCGGGCTGGACCTTCCAGTGCATCGTTTTCTATGGAAAGTATCACGTGATCGTCTGTCAGGTCATACAAAAGTAAGCGCCGAATGCTTCCGCCCGGACACGGCCCGGTTTAACGTGAGTCACCCAGGGTGACTCACCCTTAAAGTCTTGGTACCTATTTGGTATCTGTTGGTATTAGAATACTGTGGTAAGGAAATAATAGATGTTTGTTTTAAGCCATATTGGAATATATCAATTAGTTATTATTTGAATAATGACCTGAAAGGACTACAATGTTAGTTGCGTACGTATATTTTAGCGGCGTCACAGAAAACGTCAAAATATGACGCACTTTGCTAATCTGTGGCAGAAACCATAGTAATATTTCCGGATTTAATATAGACAAAAGGCTGGTTCACTGGTTCCTAGCTGAAAACTGGTATCCTTACCCTATAAGTCAACATACTGTTTATTATACTTACTGGGAAGCTGCCGCCAGTTATGTCGCTTCAGCTACTTAGGAACTTACCTCCAGTTCTATAGAAGCAGACTTTACGAACTCCGAGATTTAGTTGCAAGATTAACACTTACCTTGCACTATTATGTAAATGCGAATTTACCTTAATCAAATTGAAATCCGAGACCTGCTGAATCAAGGTAACTTTCAACGATGTGATCAGTAGGGCCATCACGTTTGAGGCGGCCGTCCACCCTTGAATGATGTTCGATCCGATGGAATAACCATAAACAAAAAAAAACTGTAACCTGTTACAAAACATTTTATGGACGCCATGGCCATCAGCAATTCCATTTCATCAAATGTCCCTTTCCGAGAAAACATCAAATTTTCACGTATAGGTTGACCTTCTGTTCAAATGACATTACTTCAACGCAGTCGATACCAACACAAACGTTTTAAAGGTGACAGTCCATTTCCAACGACAGCTGTACTACTGTTCATTTTACTATGGAAATTGACAATGGCAGCGACGCGTTCAGTACCGCTAGTGCAGCTGCGGTTAGAAATGGAATGTTACCATAATTGATTGCGGGCGCAAATGGTCATAGACCGAACAGCTCAGAAGACTCTGAGCTGTTTCACAAATCCGCATGGTTGACTCTTTACGTCACGTTCGTTTACGTCATTTCTCATAAGTCGATTAAAGGCGTTAGTTCAAGCAAATACAATTATTTACCCCATATAGTTATTCATAAACGTTTACTAAAGTTGACAAGCCGATAATACTCGTTTGTCCCTTTCCATCATACCAATAATTCTTGCGACCTTTCCTAACCTAGTGGTGCTGGTATAAACCTCCAGAGGGTTTTTTTGTGACGCGAAGTATGATCCTAGTGGGAGGTCGCTCACGTATTCGCCCACGCTTCACGCCGACGACACCTCTCTCGAAAGGCCTGCGCAAACCGGCGGAGCGCAGCGCAGACACAGAATAAATAATAGTACTAGGTACAGAAGACTCACTCCCTAACAAAACGCGTCTGTTACAATCAGCACAGATATGGCCGCTAGGTGGCGAGCGCGGCTTATGGCAAACCCCAAAATTGGGGCGAACGGATGCACTTTTAGCTACCTGTAGCAAAGCGACGAAATCGCGGAGTGAGCCACGCCTGGCGCAGATCACTTTAAAATTATCAATGTATTTTCTTCCCTATTTCAATTACCTTCAGGTATTCATTTAAATGCTTTGAGACCAACCTCGGAGCATCACGGAGGATTGTTACTCCACGGCATCGAGGAGCACGCTAAAGGATACCGCGGCGGTAGGCGTCGGCATGCCGCGGCATTCCCCGGCCTGCGCCGAAGTGCTCCCTGGTGCGCCAGCCGCCAGCGCTCGGGCGGGCGGTCGCTCGCGGTATCGCGGGGTATTTTACCTCACCGGTGTGCGCTGTGCGGCATAATCCTCCTCGGTGATCTGCGCTGCGCTGCGCCGGTTTGCGCTGGCCTTAATTATTTAACTGGATATGAATTGAAATTAAATTTGCTTTATCACTTACTTTGCTGTGTATTTATATGGACGTTCGAAAATAGATACTACAAAGACAAACAGCTTGTGCAAATAAAACCTTGCTTATCAGCGTGAGCATCTCCTTGGCCTCTCATTCCACTTTTAAAGCAAAAAGCTATAATTAAAATAACAACCTGCGGTTAATTAAAGTTACCGCAGTTCTTTGCCAATGTTCCATGAAAAGAACCGGGATTTTATTTTCAAGTGGCCTTTCATAATCCTGTTGGATTTCACGTTTTAATGGTATACCTTCATAGCTTAGAGGAAATAAGTTATAAGTATTCTTAGGCTAGTAAGAAGTGAGCTTCTCAAGGGAACTTGCATAATCGCATTGATTTGCACTGCAAAGTCGGTCGCCATCGTTTAATGCATGGATGACCACTGCGAGTTGGTACAGAGTAGGTACTTATATTTTACGAGTGACAAAAACCAGGACAAAAAATAAACCTTGCTTGCTTCTGCCTGCGACTTCGTCTACGTGGAATTATGATAATTATGATTGATAAAATCAGTCCTATGTTTTCCCGGGTCTAAAGCGTACACTGAGAGAAAATTCATCACCAGGAATTAAAAAACAGTTCTGTACTGGGGAAAAAAAATGAAGTTTTAGTAATAATTATGGACGTTTCACTATTTCTGTAAAGTTTATTTATTTCTACAAACAGCTCAGTAATCCCAAATATAATTTCAACAAACAGATAATAGAAATTGCAAGAACTAATAGAAATTGCAAAAGTCAATTTGTTCCTATTAGTTGACTCTCCTTGTCCCCGGATTAAGTTTATTTTTGTAATTCTAAGTGTATTTTTGTTGTACTTTTCTCTCAGTGTACTTCGTAACAAATTCCTTCTTTGGCATCCTTTGTCATCCACGAATGTCTTGACAAGTCCTCCTGCACCTCCCGCGGACTCGCATTTTGTGTACGATCAATGTGGCAAGAAATGCCGCGCTGCACTAGGATTTTATAGCCATCAACGGCGATGCGCAACCCCATAAACCCATGAGCTCCGCAACAAGCATCTACAACAGATGATGTGGCCAATGATGATGATGTACTGGTTCTATCTCATATCGTCGTATCATCCGATATTGTTCATAGGAAAATATTTTAAATAATTTATTATATTGAATTATTTCTATCAGTTCGGTCTGACCGGGTACTACAGTTGTTTATACTGATTAAAAAAAACTCTTATCTTGCAACATGGTCACATACGTGTTGGAATAATCCGCAAATTCTATTATTTAATAAATAACTGCAACAAAAAGGTAAGCGCGAGGACAAACAGTCACGCAAGCTCTGAGCTCTCGAGCTAATCGAGCACGTTTCTCTAAAGCAGTGTAGTTTTGAAGTCTGCAAGATAACAGCTGCAAGGCGCGGCAACTTCTACTTGAGAAGTCTCCTCGAGAAACGCTTACAGGCCGTCCCCGCGCTGCGTTCGACTTGCGAGCCCGACCCATGCTCACAATTTTTCTTTTAAAATATTCGGTGTCCATTGTACAACAACTGTAAAAATATGGGTGCACAAATCATCTCAAAAATATGTCCCATAGCTCTTATGTCAGCGAATTAAGAACTATGGGACATATTTTTGAGATGATTTGTGCACCCATATTTTTACAGTTGACTGTACAATAAATACTGACTATTATTTATTCGGCACGAGTTAGAAAATTATTGAATATTGATGAGATTGTTTCTAGGTAGATTTTATCTGCGTCTACAAAACGGGTTTAACAAAATAAAATAAACTTTTACAGACTTGTAAACTTACAATTAAACGTTTTTCTAATTTGGATTGAAAATATAATAATAAGTAACTACCTGTGTCTTTAAATCCACTAACTCACAACTTTTCATGTATATATCCGGGTTCTTCTGTTTTTCACTTTGCAACAGTAAGTTGGCACTAAAAGTGACATTCCATTTCCAACTGCAGCTGCAATACTGTTCATTTTCTATGGAAATTGACATGACAGCGACGCGTTTCCATAGTAAAATGAACAGTATTGCAGCTGCAGTTGGAAATGGAATGTCACTCTAAAAGTGACAGAAAGGTCTGTACTGACAATTATTGCAATAGGCTAAATACTACGACGCTTATTTAACTTGCATAAAATAAGTATATTTAAGTTATTTTCAATTAAAATTGGTAGCTATTAAGTTATTCAGTGTCACAATAATATCGGTTTCGGTGCTGAATAGCCCTGCGCGCGTCGATTATCGTCATCTTTACAATGTTCAGCGAAGTCCTACGGCTTAGCTCTGAAGGCAAATGAATTCGGAACTGAACTATAGAATGGTGGGATTCCGGCGAACAACAGAGAGAAAATTTACATATGGTCGTTTCTCAAAAAGTTGGCACCGCCAGGTTAACGTTAACGTTTTTCAAAAATTTTGCATTTTCGCATTTTTTTTTATTGGGATCGTTAAAAGGCAACTTTAACTATTAGAAAATGTGGAAGGGAAGCAATTCCTTCAATTAGTTTAGGAGATATAGGCGTTTGAAATTCAGGTTAATGATATCAAGGACAGGTGAAAGATATTTTGTCTCCAGGTTATCGATAGTAGAAGCAGGTTATCGAGAAATAAGTACAAATTCCAATGAAAATATTGACAGGTTATCGAGAGGCGTCATTAACCTGTGTCCGTTGCCGTTAACCTGGTTTCTTGTCATCGTTCACCTGTAATGAGTGTCATCCACCTGTCCACCACATCATTTTCAATGCCTTCTAAAAATAATCGAAAAATGTGTCATCTTCTGTAAAAAGGGACCTGTCCACCACGATGATTAAAATTTTGGATTCTGACCCACCTCACCTTCGATTCGATTCCCAATTTAACAACAAGTTTCTGTGAATAAGTAAACATTCAATCTTACTGTCTATTCACCCTGGCAGTACCTAGTGGAACTCAGGTTTGGTGCAACATAGGCACATGCAGTTTTGGTCATCCAACTCGTCTTGGTGAGCACTTGGGAGAGCAGAACTCAAGATAGAGCTGATGCTGGACCATCGCAGTACCTAGTGGAACTCAGGTTTGATGCAACATAGACACACGCTGTTTTGGTCATTCGACACGTCTTCATGAGGACTTGGGAGGGCAGTACCCAAGATAGAGCTGATGCTGAACCCTCTCAGTACCTAGTGGAACTCAGGTTTGGTGCAACATAGACACACGCTGTTTTGGTCATTCGACACGTCTTGATGAGGACTTGGGAGGGCAGTACCCAAGATACAGCTGATGCTGAACCCTCGCAGCACCTAGTGGAACTCAGGTTTGGTGCAACATAGACACACGCTGTTTTGGTCATTCGACACGTTTTGATGAGGACTTGGGAGGGCAGTACCCAAGATCGAGCTGATGCTGAACCCTCGCAGCACCTAGTGGAACTCAGGTTTGGTGCAACATAGACACACGCTGTTTTGGTCATCCAACACGTCTTGATGAGCACTTGGAAGAGCAGTACCCAAGATAGAGCTGATGCTGAACCCTCGCAGTAACTAGTGGAACTCAGGTTTGGTGCAACATAGACACACGCTGTTTTGGTCATTCGACACGTTTTGATGAGGACTTGGGAGGGCAGTACCCAAGATAGAGCTGATGCTGAACCCTCGCAGCACCTAGTGGAACTCAGGTTTGGTGCAACATAGACACATGCTGTTTTGGTCATCCAACACGTCTTGATGAACACTTGGAAGAGCAGTACCCAAGATAGAGCTGATGCTGAACCCTCGCAGCACCTAGTGGAACTCAGATTTGGTGCAACATAGACACACACTGTTTTGGTCATCCAACACGTCTTGATGAGCACTTGAGAGAGCAGTACCCCAGATAGAGCTGATGCTGAACCCTCGCAGTACCTAGTGGAACTCAGTTTTGGTGCAACATAGACACACGCTGTTCTGGTCATTCGACACGTCTTGATGAGGACTTGGGAGGGCAGTACCCAAGATACAGCTGATGCTGAACCCTCGCAGTACCTAGTGGAACTCAGGTTTGGTGCAACATAGACACACGCTGTTTTGGTCATCCAACACGTCTTGATGAACACTTGGAAAAGTGGTTACTAAGATAGAGCTGATGCTGAACCCTCGCAGTACCTAGTGGAACTCAGGTTTGGTGCAACATAGACACACGCTGTTTTGGTCATTCGACACGTCTTGATGAGCACTTGGGAAAGCAGTACCCAAGATAGAGCTGATGCTGAACCCTCGCAGTACCTACTGGAACTCAGGTTTGATGCAACATAGACACATGCTGTTTTGGTCATTCGACACGTCTTGATGAGCACTTGGGAGCGCAGTACCCAAGATAGAGCTGATGTTGAACCCTCGCAGTACCTAGTGGAACTCAGGTTTGGTGCAAGGTCAGGTCAGGTTAGGTCCGGGTTCAGGTTCAGATAAGAGCCGGGATCCAGGTCCAGGTCCAACTCCGGGTTTGAGTCTAGGTCCGGGTCCGAGTCACAGTCCGGGTCCGAGTCCGGGCCCGAGTCTGGGTCCGGGTCCCAGCCCCAGTCCCAATCCAAGTCAAAATCTAAATCGCCAAACGTGTACTATGCATCGTTGAAGAGTTCTGTTCTAATCATCATCAGCAGTTCCACTTCATCAAATGCGACAGTTTTTAATGAAAATGCTTGATTTTCTGATGTAAATCCAAAAGTCACTATACGCATGCCTTTAAGGTTTAAGGAGTTCCCTCGATTCCTCATGGATCCCATCATCAGAACTCGAGATTGACAAAAATGCAGCTTATAAACTTATCTTGCTTAACAAACATAACGAAGAGGACAAATCGCCAAACGTGAACTATGCATCGTTGAAGAGTTCCGTTCTGATCTTCATCAGCAGTTCCACTTCATCCAACGTCACTTTTGTGAATGTATATGCTTGATTTGTAAATAAAAACACAAAAATCACTATATGTATGCCTTTAAGATTTGAGGAGTTCCCTCGATTCCTCATGGATCCCATCATCAGAACTCGAGATTGACAAAAATGCAGCTTATAAACTTATCTTGCTTAACAAACATAACGAAGAGGACAAATCGCCAAACGTGAACTATGCGTCGTTGAAGAGTTTCGTTCTGATCTTCATCAGCAGTGCCACTTCATCCAATGTCACTTTTGTGAATGTATATGCTTGATTTGTAAATAAAAACACAAAAATCACTATATGTATGCCTTTAAGATTTGAGGAGCTCCCTCGATTCTTCATAGATCCCATCATCAGAACTGGGTTTTGACAAGAACGGAACTAATCTGCATATACTTATACTTTTTACAAAACATTTTTAATACAGGGTGAAATTTAATTCACTGGCCAAATTGAAACACCCGAAAGAACTCGAAAAAATATTAAACACGTGTTTTTTCTTTTAATACCGCTCAGTACTTTTTTTTCGAAATAACTCATCATCAAGTTGTCCTAAAAACCTCGTACGTTATGGTGAACCGACAACTACCCACTACACCCGCTTCTCTCTTATCAGTTAAGGTCATTGACACCCTGCCCCTCCCGCTGTTTGCAATCGCGTTACCAATTATGAACCCTATTGCAGGGAGATAAGAAGACGCTTACCTACATAAGTTGCTAATTTTTCCTTCATACTTTAATGTGCTTACAACCGTCAAAATGCAAAGGCAACCCATTTTTAATCTAAAATGTTATTTCTGACATTCTGACTAATGATTATTAACAAAACGTCCGTGGCTTAAAAACAATGAGTAAAAACTAGGTCAGGAATGTTTGCATTCAGGCGTATTTAAAAAATTGAATCAACTTACGCAACTAACGAAAGTCCCACGAGATGGTACTCTTGGATTCAATCCTTGTCTGCGAAGGCGTGGAACTGATTCCATTTCGTATAATCTTTGTGCACCACGTAAACACTCACCACTTAATAAATAACACCGTACCATTTCGTAATATTCCCGGTTCGAAAACATTTTTTTAAACCTTAGTACGCGCGCGATTATTATTTTAAGGTTGGCGAGTGACTAATCATTTATGCTTACCGTTATGTTTACCGCTAGCGCGGAATGGTTTAGTTTAGACTACCCTCGAAATTGATAAACCTGCCTACCATCGCCAACACTAACTAGGTGGACCCTATTGCAACGATTATAAGGTTTATTGAAGGTCAGATAAGGGTTTTGCTGATGTTGTTGTTAAAACCTACTATTAGGTTTGTTTACATTTGTGGTAATAGGGTGACCACGACTCGTGGAAAATATTTGAAAATTGAAAAATGAAAATAAAAAAAAAATGTACTCATTTTTTCGCTAAATAGATTCCTTAAGTGTAACCTAGTGCCGGGAATGAATATGGCCAGTGATTTAAATTTCACCCTGTATATGTCTAAAACTAAAAACCCTCATAAGGTACCTTTTCTCGTGGGACGTCACAAATCTAGTTTGAGTATATGTAACGTGGATTTTAAATAATTATCGATCACCTGTCATATGGCAGGTGAAGGACGCTTCGTTCACCTGCCATTGCATCATTCACCTGACTTTTTTGGACAGGTTAACGAGACTTAAGACAAAAGTACAAAAATTTCAATAATATGCAGTTTTAACAGACAGGATAGTTTTTATTCCTAAATTAACACACAAAAGCGATATAACCGCTATATAATTATATAGTTACGAGTATTAGTTGTGGTATCAGTGACATTAACCTGCCGCAAAATCTCATCCACCTGGCAGTTTTAGCCAGGTGGACGATATGCAGGTGATGGGGAAAATGGCAGTTATATCGCGAATACACAAAATGTATTAGCTTGATGAACTCCATACTTAGGCATATAAAACTAAACCATTGTTTACGTTACATATCTTGATAGTAATGCGATAGGTTACATAATTAGCAAGATATCGACTCCAGGATAAAGAGTACTTACCCATTACAAACTCCAATTTCCGATACTTTGTCATTTGTGTTTTATTTGCGAAGCACAATAACCACGTCTTCGTCCTACCAGGTGATAGCTGATGAGTGACGGCTTCAGCTCGTGCAGAGTGAGACGGGAAAGGTGCAGTGGGGGTTATACAATCGTCGTGAATGTGACGCGCCAGGTGACTGTTAAGAATTGCCTTGGACAAACTTTGAAGCCGAATAACTTAAAATATAAGTATAATATTGTTATGCGATAGTAATACTTTAAAACTTAAGGATATATGTTAATAAAATACGGTAATGCCGTTAAATTAAGTTAATATTTTGTGTGGTTTTCATAGCTCGGAACATCAGTACCTCGCGTTGGGACACGGCAGGTTAACGGATAAACGTAGTTACAATATTTTTTTTTGTAATCAATATTTATTAAAAAAATTTCAAAGTATTAGGCCTCTGTGTAAAAAGTCTCTCTAAATATGTATTAATTTTTTATATATAAAAATAGTACATAACGAAAAAAAAGTTCTAACATAAACCTATTTACAGGTGGCGGTGCCAACTTTTTGAGAAACGACCATATCCGTTCAGTAAACTTATAAGTTATGCCACTGGCAAACAAAATGTTTTCATCCAATGAACTTCTGTATCCCTAAGTAGTTTTACAACTACATATATTAAGATTTTAGAATTAAGATGATGTTTAATGACCTAATTAACCACTCATCTGTATTATTTGGTGCTATTGTTTGGGTTATGTCTTTTAAGCATTTGCCAAGTAATTTTTATGGAAGAATGGACCTTTTTGTATCTGAAAGAAGGGGAAGGGGACCATGATTTATTCGAGCACGTGAATATATCAAAACAAGTGATACTACGGAGAGACAGTATTATAGCGTGAAAGACTCGTATTTTAAAACTTTTTCTGCCCCTATTAAGTACTTTTATGTAACATTCAAAAAAGTTATAAAATACATAGAAAACATAAATTTTGCTTTTAATGTGCAATATAATTATGCAAAAGGTATTAGTAACAGTGGAATGGACGCTAATCACGTTAGCTATGCAGGTAGGCATTTTCAATTTTAAACACCCAACATCTCAGCAATTTTTCTCGAAGCGACATTCCTGATTCGTGATTTATGCCGCTCACCGTAGCTTTGCTTACGTGAGACAATTTAAATTCTTTCCAAACGGGAAAGTAGGTCAACAATAATGTTTTGAATAGTTGATCCTGCCGGAATCTGATAGCGTCCGTAAAGGTTAGTCCATCGGGAGGCGGTGAGTAAAGACAGACCGCTTCAATGGGAATAACCCATTTCTCTGCTTATTAGAACCTTCATTAATTAAAAATTTAATTTCAGTCGGCGGTAGTCGGTAATAGTGGTCGTGATTCTGTGCAAGGCGCTCTCGCGAGACTGCCCTTTGTGCGACCCTCGTTAGCGTCGCCGTTCAAAGCCATTCACAAAGCGCCCTTCAACTACTCGCAGGTACCTACTTCCTACTCCCAACCCTTTATTGTTCTTTATCTTTATTAAGTGATAAATAACTTGAGTAGCAGTCTCGGACGTTTTATCCTCAAAGCCTTTAGAGTTATGTTTTGCTGATTCCTCTTTAATCTTTACTCAACACGATTGCATTGCTAATTACGAGTACTTTATAGGACTAATTAACACTTTTTTAAAGCTCCTTTATTTTCATATCATCTAGGTTCAATTGAATAGAGTTAGGACGATAGTGGAGGACCGCTTCTTCATAAAAACGTAGACCTAATTTTCCTCTCTAGGTATTGAAATTATACAAAATATTTATTAATAGTTACACAATTTATAGTTACATTTTTTTCTTGATATTTTTCTGTGTAGACTTTTAAATTAAAACTAAATTAGGGGTTTAGATGAAAATACCTGTCGGCATTAAACATAACTTTTTTTGCGTCTCTCGCTGATGTACTTGTTACATTTTTCTAAAAATCAGTTTTTAGTCCTTATTAATTCGAACGGATTTGCAAAGTAAAGAAAATGCATTATTTACATATGTATATGTATAAAGTGACAGAATAAATTTATACTCAACTAATCCAATACTTATGTGCGGTAAGACAGGGGTTGTGCACAAATCACGCGAGGTGTTTTCGGCTGCTTTTTGAGCCCCCCTCCCCCCTGGTGATATTTGGTGAGGTTTTTGGCTACCCCCCTTTCCCCACACAACCTCACGTGTTTTTTTTTTGTAATTTTTTCATTCGACCTAATTTTAAGAAAAATTGTATTGTATGTAGAGAATCTTGTTTATTTTTATATTTTCGTTAAATATGTACACTCGCTATTTTGAAGTGCAGAGTGAAGAATTATGTTTAACGAAACCGAGTAAAAGACACATGAGTAGATATACTCATGTGTAAGTGGTTTTTTTTCATAGTTTCGTTCACTGTGGAAAAATACACGTGAGGTTTCCTTATACCCCCTCTCCCCCAACGTGATCTATCGTGATTTTTTCGTGACCCCCCCACCCCCTATCGAACCTCGCGTGATTTGTGCACAAGCCCACATACCTACTCGTAAAGCAAAGACTTCAAAACAATCGCATGTTATTTGCGCCCTGACCATTTCGACGTTGTGGTTTGAACTTCGTCTCTTTTTGTTTAATTAAAAGGCACGTGTAACCTATTTTATTTTTTTATTTTTTTTAATTTATTATTTAATAGGACCTTTATACATTTGTACATATCGGCCCTAAACCTATTTTTTATTTTTATATATTTTTCATTCGGAACGTGTAGACATTTAAATAAATTAGTTAAAATATTTATAATTTATTCTTACTTATTTGTGTTTTCCTCAACGACTAAAGAAAGGCTCTGGTATTTTCCTACTTTATTTTGTAATAAACGAAAATAATAATAAGCTTAATCTCAAATAGGCCCTTGAGGCATGGTACCAAGGATGCTGGCGGCATTTCCTCGATGT
The DNA here is from genome assembly GCF_963556715.1 of Cydia fagiglandana. Taxonomy (NCBI): domain Eukaryota; kingdom Metazoa; phylum Arthropoda; class Insecta; order Lepidoptera; family Tortricidae; genus Cydia; species Cydia fagiglandana. The sequence goes on from NC_085938.1 coordinate 14,010,368, forward strand.
ATCGCAATGCTGATACGATGTGCGAGGTAGCCGCCAGCTCTTCGGTCATGGCTCCTCTACACGATGGGCTAGCGCCGGCCACTCCATGGGACGCAGCCATGCGGTAGAATGGGATAGCAATATCACTTGCTCCCTCTAATGCATAAATTTAATGCGTCCCTTGGAATGGCCGGCGTTTGCCCATCGTGTAGAGGAGCCATCATCAGTTATGTCAACCAGACTCTTCGCGATTTCTGCGAGGTTGGTTGGTTGGTTGGTATATTCGATCTATTTAGAACTGGTCTCACAACATTAATTACAATTATCCACTCACATGATTGATATTTTTCAGTGACCTCTATTATTATGTGAAAATAAGGGTGACAGCTCGCAACCACAGTTGCATGAATCATGTGAGTGGATATGTAGCTAAAATGGCAAAGTAAATTCTTACAGTAGGCATTAGGCAAACAAGTGAATATAGAAGACTGACATAAGCGCCATACAACGCCACGTGCCTAATCCTTATTGTAGAATTGTAGCTTGCGATATTTTATCTAGTATTTTTTCACCATAGCTCGCATATGAAAACCTTACTGCTTTAGGGGTATAATTTGAAACAAAAAATTGAACTTGCATGGTCGTTGTCAGAGGCATAATAACACAATAAAAATGTAATAGGTAGAATGTAATAGGTAGATAACTTACTTCAAAGAATTTTAGCCATGGATTGTATTTCAAAGTGCCAACTAGTGAGCTACCTCGAAAAAGTTAAACGTAGACGGCGCTTTTATGTAGGACTCTTTGACGTGAAACATATTTAATATGTATTTTGTTACATGACATTTACCCAAAGCCACTGTTACACAAGTAATTTAAAACAGCGACTGTCTGCCCTATTCGAGCTTTAACATACGTCAATTAATAGATCTAGAAACGATATGGATTAGATCCGGTCCGGTCGTGTATGGAGTATTGCAGCCACCTGTGGGATGGCTCAGCTAAATACCAACTCGCCGCTTTGGACTCAGTGGAGCGCAGAGCCAGGAGGATGATTGGCGACAAGAAGCTAACGGCTAAGCTTCAGTCTTTGGCCCATCGGCGGAAAGTCGCCAGCCTGTCGGTATTCTACAGGTTGCACTTCGGGGAGTGTGCCCAAGAGCTACACGAGCTCATTCCACCGTCCCCATTCTACCATCGGACTTTTAGACGCACGGCCGGTTTCCATCCTTACTTGGTAGATATTCCACCAATTCGCACGAAGCGCTTTGCTTCTACTTTCCTTATGCGCACTGCCAAGGAATGGAATTCCTTGCCGGCGTCTATATTTCCGTGTTCTTATAACCCGGCAACCTTCAAATCAAGAGTGAACAGGCACCTTCTGGGCGAGCTCGCTCCATCGTAGGCCACGTCTACGCCTCGGCTAGTCTGTGGCCATGAGTAAGCCCATTCATAATAAAAAAAAAAATATGGATTAGATGTGTCAGTGTCAAAAGTGGCGTTTTTGTTTGAAGAAATGTCACATTTGACACTGAAATATCTAATCCATATCGTTTCTAGATCTATTAACTATCGTACCTTAAATTTCGACTCGGGCCGTGACTGTCTAAAATTTCTAGGAAATGAGTCCAACCATTAACCCGTATAAACGGAACAAACAAGCCAGATTCACCTTCGCGCTTCGCATTTGTGATATTATAAGGTAACAGGTAAGGATTTTACATATGCGAAACGAAACTAAAATCTCATAACTGTGTATAATGTGAGCGATATTAAAGTTTCATTTTGTTAGGATCCAACAATTCAGTTTTGTAACGAAACCGCCATCGGTATCCGGCCTGTCTTTGCCTTTTCTCTGTGCGAGGAAAATTAAAATATTTTTATAAAACCCTATTTGCGTCGGTCCCGGAGATCGGGGCTTAGTTTTTGCATCAGGGACGGCGCTTCTTTGCGGTTTTAATAATAGTGTTCTTAATCTTCCAGAATAACTTCAAACAGCTTTAATGCTTTTAGAGTGCTTAATCGGTTGAAAAGCTAATAAGTATGAACGATACCTGACACAGAGTTATTTCTTGTGAAACTTATCTGCTTATATGAAAAATGAAATATAGAGACCAGCGTTCGAGGCAGCTACCAAAACATGTTTTTCAAATCATAATTAGGGATCCGACCATCGAGTTCAAATGGCATAAGGAACTGGACTAACGAAGTATAAATAGTGTTATAAACAATTGTATAATAGTCAATATAAAAAAACCTTACTTATATTAGAACGGTACGGCAGTCTGAAAGGGACAAAAATTAACTAATACAATCGCCTCGGTCATTCCTAACTGTTCTTGCAGAGAGACGCGGTCTACTAATGGCCAGTTAAATGCGATACAGGCAAATTCGAACGTACACTAACATCAGAATGAACACTGACATCAGAACGTACACTGACATCAAATTCGAACGTACACTGACATCAGAATGATATGTGAATCATGTTATTTAGTTATTAATATGTGCATTTTGATCGCACTTGTACGGATAGGTGTTGGCGCGGGCGAGAGGCACTGTAACTAAATGTGACCGTTTCAATTGATTACAATATGTATTTATTTTTATAAGCATGTGTGGTAGAAGCCTTATTAAGAACCTACATATATTGAAATAACATATAAAATGTTATCAATAAATACATCTTATCTTATTGAGCTTACCGTGGGACTCAGTCCGTTTGTAAAAGAACGTCTCACACCTAATACTTAAATAGGTACGTAAATTATAATTTTTTTGAGATATTTAGTAATTATTGAATTATATAATAATTCACGAAACTTTCCCCAAACAGATTAATCCGCCGACTCGCTTCAATTAGACAATTCCAAGTAAAAATCTCCACTAATTACTTTATCGTGGAATTCACATAAAAGCTTTTTAAATTCTGAACTAAGTAACATAATAAATAATTAAAAATATCACGACGTAAAGTTTGGACGACATTGAGTAGAAACCTTCTTGTTCGACTGTTATTTAAAAAGACGTCCACCTGCTAGACTGAGTACTGAAGTTTGCTCATTAAAAGTTCGTGAGTTTATTTGAAAAATTGTTCGACACTCTTACATTATACTCGTATATTCACGTTGTAGTTTTATGCATCGTAACAACCTCTACGCGCGGTAAAACTTCAAAGTGAATATTAACGCAACTTCTTAAACTTGCTTATTTTGAATGAAGCGGTATGAGTATCTACATAAAAAATCCGGCATAATTAAATGCAGTAGAACTGTAACTATTTTACCGCTATGCTTGACTTAGTATTTTTTCAATATTATACAATAAGCTAAGCAAAATAAAATTGTCCCGGGGAAAAACCACTTTAAATGAAAGATGAGGATATATTTATTTAGATAACATCGATTCTAAAAGGAACCTACTTATATAACTATGTGTATTAAAATAATTTTTATTACAGTTTGAAAATAACAGGCCAATTCAAGGTTTTTTTGTGTACATACTTTCTAATCATGCGGCCAAATATTTAATTACCTAAAATTCGGGGAAATATTTAGGTCCTAAATAAAGATAGGTACTGAATTTAATCATATTTAGTCTTCAAAACGTTATAACTTATATATATTATGTATTGCAAAAACACGGAGTATTTTTTCCACAATTATAATATTTTTTTATCGTTCGCGAACAAGTACTCGAATACAAATATTCTTTGCGAGCAAAGAAATTAAATTTATCAACAATTTCAACTGCCTTGAAAAGAATTTCATTTGTAGCGCTTTGATAAAATGAACGAGCAATAATATTTTATTATAATGACGGTATATATACAAGTATTTTTAGTGTCTCTGTCTAGTAACCGATTATTGATCGACATGCTCCATTTACCGTTAAAACTAATTGAAATAAGGCTAATATTTAAGGGTAATTCATTAAAATAAGGCTAACTATCAGTGGCGGCGCGTCAAACATATCCATAGGCAAGCCAGGGCTAATTTGGCTTACATATGTCCTTTACAACTCTGCTCAAATGTCCAAAAACAGACAAGCCGGTGGGAAGCGGCTTTTATCGACGCGCCGCCACTGCTAACTATTGAAAACACAAGAAACTTTCACAGCCCTACACGTGGAAACACTTTACCCAGGGCCCGCATTAATTTCATAATCTCATAAAGTAAGCATAAATATGGAAATTTTGTTTTACTAAATATATTTCTAGAAAAGCTTATGGCAATAATCAGTATAGCACACCCACCCTTTATTTACAGAATGTTTTCGTCTAATCATCTCCATATTTTGTTTTGCGATCATTCGCATTCCGCGCTCCATCGAGCGCGCATCAATTCTCTCCAGACCCTCTGTTCTTTTTGCTTACTGGCGAGTAGAATGTTGAGGGGAACCAACAGAACTGTAACCTCGACATTCGTGTCAACTATTAGTAATAGAGGAGCGCGCGTATACTGGCTTGCCTGAGAGTTCGACTGGCATACGTACAGTACGACTATTGCCACCCCAGTCGTGATGAATATTCAGCAGGCTCGCATCACTTAGCGGGCTAAGCTTATAAAATCCATGTTTCAAGTATCTATTATTTCGAAAGCAATTATGTACAGGGTGCGGTTATCACACACGTACTCATAGAGCGAATTCAGAGATGAGCGGGTGCGTTGAATTACTCTACACGACTGTGCGGAATAATTTATGCGTTTGATAATTACAGCTGAGTGTCGCACTTGTTACGAGAAGTGATTTTTAAGCAAAATATATAATGGAAGACGCTTACACAGATACTTATTTAGTTACATAAAAAGAAGTTTGGGCGTTTAGGTCAATCATCATCATCATTTCAGCCTATATACGTCCCACTGCTGAGCACAGGCCTCCTCTCATGCGCGAGAGGGTTTGGGCTATAGTCCCCACGCTAGCCCAATGCGGATTGGGGACTTCACATACACCTTTGAATTTCTTCGCAAATGTATGCAGGTTTCCTCACGATGTTTTTCCTTCACCGAAAAGCTAGTGGTAAATATCAAATAATATTTCGTACATAAGTTCCGAAAAACTCATTGGTACGAGCCAGGATTTGAACCCGCGACCTCCGGATTGAAAGTCAGGCGTCATATCCACTCGGCCACCACGGCTTAGGTCAATGAATTTGTTATTTACTAGCCTGCCACCCATGACTTCGTCCAAATAGGATTGACTTGTTTCTTAAGTCAGTAGGTAAGTATAGATTACTTTTTAATAAAGAGAGGCAGTTGTTGAAAACATGCCGTTCGCGTCTATAACAATATTAAAATTAATTACAAATAAAATAATTAAATTAAACTAATACCTAGCGAATTTATGAATTAAAAAAATTATACTTGGAGAAACAGATAGTTCTCCAAGTATAAGTAGTAAATCATATTCGCAGTTCAGGATTTCAAAGTGCTTCTAAAATACGAATTCTGAATAGCTTCCTTTGACATCCAAAATTGACCAATAGATAAACGAATAATCTAGCTCAAACAAACGAAACTGTCGCCAAAACAGATACCGATATCTAAGAGAAAATGAGGTGTGGGGATGAAAAAGATAGTCTGATAGATATTAGTTGAGCGGGAGAGGGAGGAAAGCTAGCCATAATCCTCACCGACACAACTCACTGGCAGACTTAGGAAATGAAAGCCAGGCGAACCCAAATTCATTAATGTTATCGTGCTCCCCATCCTAACACTGCACAGAGCAACGAGAGCTGCAGATTATTCTTATATAAGTGGCTTTTACTTCGAAATTCCCACGTAATTTATGGAAGTTTATAGTAAAATTGGACGAGATGCATTATATTGAAGCTTATATTTGTAATGCATGTACCACGTTGGTTGCATGCAAGTATACTTATTTGTACTGGCCGCCCGATGTTGCAAAGCAGTTAGAGATATATAGATGGTCTAGCAAATCTTGTCAGCAGAAAAAGGCGCGGAATTCAAATTTTCTATGACAAGATATCCCTTCGCGCCTACATTTTACAAATTTGCCGCCTTTTTCTTCTGACAAGATCTGCTTGACCAACTTTATATAACTATTCTAGGAACATCACCAGTGTCACACATACGCGTTTCAACCGTGTCTTTTTAAAAATATGATCACTCATTTCCTAAAAAAGTCCGTAGGTAGCTAGTGTTTGATCGTTCTTTTACAGGAAGTAAAATACTACATCCTGCATAACATAACAGTTACCTACTAAATAAACTAATTTACAAATACGCTTAAACGCCATTCAACATAATTAATTATCAGCACTCTGAATGCTTAAAAATATCTGAACTTATTTTCCTTTCAAACATAAAATCGTTTTGATCACTGGTTCGCTCCTAAGTATGGGTAAATCTGGGTAGTAAATCTGAAATCTGAAAGCTTATTTATTATACGGCCCCGACACTATCATGGATACTGACATTACTTTGACGGAATGACGTTTTTAGTGATAGTGTAGGGAGTGTCATGAAGGAATGACGGCAAGTAATGAAGCTTATTTTAATAATTTCCGTCAGTATTGGAGTTAAATGTCAAAGTAATGATACTAGAAATGACATTATACTGACAGTGAATTGGTTAGAATGATGGAATCAGAAATGACAGAAAGAATGATGGACGATAATGAAGTTATTAAACATTTTTAATATTTTTGAAGAAATGCCAAAATAATGACATTATACTGATAGTGAGTGGAGCGCATCACTCTAATCCCTCATTCCGTCATTTAAAGTACTTTAGAATAAGGTTTTATACTAACAAGAGTCATTACTGGCATTTAAATCAATAAGTGAAGTATACCTACTCTATTATCATTGCTCTAAAGTTTATTTTCACTTGACTCTTAAGAAAAAAGGAAAACATGCAGAATACGATGCACAAAGAAAATCTCTGTCCCTTTCTAAAAGTTTCCATACATGAAATAAAAATTAAAAACCTTTTATTTTATGTTGTTTACAACAATTTAATTATATTTTTACCGGGAAACGCGAAAATCTAAATTTAGTTATCTGCCTCTTTATCGTTCGAATATGCATCGCTGTGGTCGTTTGCCACGATTATAAACTTAAAAGTAATGTGGCATACGACCACGGCTATCCTCTGAATCTCTGTAAATATATAAAAAATTTAGTAAATTATATTACGTTGTATTTTGATATACAAAAAAAAATGGTAACATATATAATTTTTTCTGCTTGATAATTTTAGATAAGAATTCTATCTTGTTTCATACTTTTTAGAGCGCGATTTGCAGTAGTCGGGTTTTAGTTTTTGAACTTAATTTTTATTTAATTAATTTTGGGGTCATGATTTCGTTACTAACTTTTTGAAGTTACGCCCGACACTTTTAGTATGAGGGCGCCGAAGGCGCCCGGTTTTGGAACGCGTACGTCGGGCTACGCCCGACTCTTTTAGTATGAGGGCGCCGAAGTCGCCCGGCTCTGGAACGCGTACGTCGGGCTACGCCCGACTCTTTTAGTAAGAGGGCGCCGAAGGCGCCCGGCTTTGGAACGCGTACGTCGGGCTACGCCCGACACTTTTAGTATGAGGGCGCCGAAGGCGCCCGGCTTTGGAACGCGTATGTCGGGCTACGCCCGACTCTTTTAGTATGAGGGCGCCGAAGGCGCCCGGCTTTCGAACGCGTATGTCGGGCTACGCCCGACTCTTTTAGTATGAGGGCGCCGAAGGCGCCCGGCTTTAGAACGCGTAAGTCGGGCTACGCCCGACACTTTTAGTATGAGGGCGCTGAAGGCGCCCGGCTTTGGAACGCGTATGTCGGGCTACGCCCGACTCTTTTAGTATGAGGGCGCCGAAGGCGCCCGGCTTTGGACGCGTACGTCGGGCTACGCCCGACACTTTTAGTATGAAGGCGCCGAAGGCGCCCGGCTTTGCAACGCGTACGTCGGGCTCCGTCCGACTCTTTTAGTACGGCTTTGGAACGCGTATGTCAGGCTACGATTTGCAGTAGTCGGGTTTTAGTTTTTGAACTTATTTTTTATTTAATTAATTTTGGGGTCATGATTTCGTTACTAACTTTTTGAAGTTACGCCCGACACTTTTAGTGTGAGGGCGCCTTCGGAGCCCGGCTTTGGAACGCGTATGTCGGGCTACGCCCGACTCTTTTAGTAAGAGGGCGCCGAAGGCGCCCGGCTTTGGAACGCGTACGTCGGGCTACGCCCGACACTTTTTGTATGAGAGTGCCGAAGGCGCCCGGCTTTGGAACGCGGACGTCGGGCTACGCCCGACACTTTTTGTATGAGGGCGCCGAAGGCGCTCGGCTTTGGAACGCGTACGTCGGGCTACGCCCGACTCTTTTAGTGTGAGGGCGCCTTCGGCGCCCGGCTTTGGAACGCGTGTGTCGGGCTACGCCCGACTCTTTTAGTAAGAGGGCGCCGAAGGCGTCCGGCTTTGGAACGCGTACGTCGGGCTACGCCCGCCGACACTTTTTGTATGAGGGCGCCGAAGGCGCCCGGCTTTGGAACGCGTATGTCGGGCTACGCCCGACTCTTTTAGTATGAGGGCGCCGAAGGCGCCCGGTTTTGGAATGCGTAAGTCGGGCTACGCCCGACATTTTTAGTATGAGGGCGCCGAAGGCGCCCGGCTTAGGAACGCGTATGTCGGGCTACGCCCGACTCTTTTAGTATGAGGGCGCCGAAGGCGCCCGGCTTTGGAACGCGTAAGTCGGGCTACGCCCGACACTTTTAGTATGAGGGCGCCGAAGGCGCCCGGCTTTGGAACGCGTATGTCGGGCTACGCCCGACTCTTTTAGTATGAGGGCGCCGAAGGCGCCCGGCTTTGGAACGCGTAAGTCGGACTACGCCCGACACTTTTAGTATGAGGGCGCCGAAGGCGCCCGGCTTTGGAACGCGTATGTCGGGCTACGCCCGACTCTTTTAGTATGAGGGCGCCGAAGGCGCCCGGCTTTGTAACGCGTAAGTCGGACTACGCCCGACACTTTTAGTATGAGGGCGCCGAAGGCGCCCGGCTTTGGAACGCGTATGTCGGGCTACGCCCGACTCTTTTAGTATGAGGGCGCCGAAGGCGCCCGGCTTTGTAACGCGTAAGTCGGACTACGCCCGACACTTTTAGTATGAGGGCGCCGAAGGCGCCCGGCTTTGGAACGCGTATGTCGGGCTACGCCCGACTCTTTTAGTATGAGGGCGCTGAAGGCGCCCGGCTTTGCAACGCGTACGTCGGGCTCCGTCCGACTCTTTTAGTATGAGGGCGCCGAAGGCGCCCGGCTTTGGAATGCGTATGTCGGGCTACGCCCGACTCTTTTAGTATGAGGGCGCCGAAGGCGCCCGGCTTTGGAACGCGTACGTCGGGCTCCGCCCGACTCTTTTAGTATGAGGGCGCCGAAGGCGCCCGGCTTTGGAACGCGTATGTCGGGCTACGCCCGACTCTTTTGGTATGAGGGTGCCGAAGGCGCCCGGCTTTGGAACGCGTACGTCGGGCTGCGCCCGACTCTTTTAGTATGAAGGCGCCGAAGGCGCCCGGCTCTGGAACGCGTACGTATCTAGTAAAAAAATTGACTGTTTCATACATTTTGGCTGATCAGGACTTCTATACCTATTCACGTTATAAAATGTTGCAGGACATTAAAAAAACACCATGTATAGCAGCCAAACAAATTTCTTTTGCAAAAACCTTCTTGTATCGCCGTAGTCGCGTAACACGCGGATAGAATCCAGAGCGCTTTTAGATTCATAGTTCGAATCACCTAACCGATAAATTAATGTTTTATCTGGCGCATGCAAGCAAAGCCGGGTGCAAAAGCTAACAATATTTATATATTTGAAATGTGCTATTTGAGCTCTTTACAATGATGTATAACACATCATCATTACTTAATTTTAGTTTTTTGGTTCGTGACTTTATGACCTCTAGAGGGCGCAGTGTTCATTTTTTTGTGACGCGATATAGCCTATAACCAGCGGACGATTAAGACGATTTGAATGACACATCTTTTGTTAAAATATAATAAGTACTTTAGAAGTTATGAGGGAACAGATGAACATACATACATACATACATACATACATACATACCCACATACATACCGGTCAAAATCATAACCCTCCTTTTGCGTTGCCGTAGTCGGGTAAAAAGTAAGGATGATGATGATGAAAAGTGATAGAGAGGTTAGATAACGAAATTTCGTGTTTCGCGGTAGACCCCCAGATAGTGATGGATTGTGGTAGTGGCGCCCCCTACGCAGAGTTTCGAGTAATATTCCCTATTCAGGGAAATAGAATAATATTACGCAATACTCTGCGTAGGGGGCGCCTCTAGCACATACTGAGGGCTTACCGCGTAATTTCGTTTTCTGCCTCTTTATCACTCTTGCGTATTCGAGCGTTCTAACGTTCGTTATCAGTCTCTAGACTCTCTCTAGAGTCTCTAGACTGATAACGAAATTTCGATTTTCGCATTTCGAAGTGACCCTCTGAATTTGCTAGTGGACCCTACGCCGACTTTTGCGTAATATTCCCTTTTGCGTTTTATTTCGTGCATAGAGTTCAATATATTTTTTAAAATATGGTCAATATACCTATTTTGTATATTCTTATATAATAACATGTTGTAAGTATGCATCTATCTAAGGGTAACATTCCATTTCCAACGACAGCTGCACTACTGTCAATTTTACTATGGAAATTGACAATGACACCGACGCGTTCAGTACCGGTAGTGCAGCTGAGGTTAGAAATGGAATGTTACCATTATAAGTAAACTCTCTGGTTTATGGCATTATTTATAAACGCGTTACTGACCTGAATTAGCTATGAATAGTTTTGATCTTCTCGTTTTGGTCTTTATCTCTCATTTTGACTTATGTATTTGAAAGAAGGATAAAACATATTAACTAAATCAGGCCTGTAAAGCTTAAAAAGTTTATGACTAATTGAGAATGAATAGTTAGTGTTTATGGTTGAATGTTCCATATAAGACTATCCCGTTCGAACTTGCTTTATGACGGACTCTTTTTTTATACCTCCTTACTTCGAACCTCCACAGATATTGTTTTTACTAAACGTCAGGTCAACCGCAGAAACCCCGACTAGTTTTAATCAGCAAAATCCTAACCACTTTTTTAATAATTAATATAATTATGTACAAGTATTAGTATTTCGGATACCCCAAAAACCTGTGTCTCAAAGTGGGCTGTAATGGTTAGTACAAAATAAAACGAAAGAACATGTACATTAAATTACAATGAAACTACACAATAAATTGAATATAAACCAATCCAGTACTTACGGTGCACGGAAATCTCAACGCTACAACTACACATATTTCGTCGGCTAGAAGACTGGCGTCAACCAACAAACAAGTTGTTGTGTTGCTGTTTGCGAGCAAGAAAATTCGAATATTGGCGAGAACTTTTAAATTTTAGCAGTGTTTTAAGCTGTTATTTTATATTTTAGCGCTTTGATTCACTTTACCGGATCCGAGACCGGATCCGGTGAATTTTTCCGGATCCGGTATCTTGAAAAATGTGCCAGATCCGGCCGGATTACCGGATCCGCCGGACCGGATTGCAATCCCTACATATCAGGTACCTTTTTTCTTAACCAAATTATACATTCTTACATAACAGAAGAATCCAGTAGGTACAGTCAGCGTCGTATAGTAGGTAGCATCCAAAGTATTCAAATAGTTCGGTACACCATATAATAGGTATGTATGGCGTACCGAACTATTTGAATAGGTACTTTGGATGCTACCTACTATATGATGCTGATTGTACTTTAAGAATAGTTTGATTCCCGGTTCGTGGTAAGAATAAAAAAAATATTTGGATACATTTTTTAACTACCAATCTTTCACACAGTCACGCACGCACGAAAAGGTTGAAAAAAATAAATATTCTTTTCAATTAACTATTTCTTTTTCTGCATTTTTCTGGCTCATCGGGCATAGAGTTGCCACAGTACATAGTATAATTACGACAGGTTAGAAATATTTGAATCGATGATTGAATAATGTCTTGGTTTTGTGTTCTTCAAAACGTACACTACAACATAACTAAGAACGGTTAGGAAAATAATAACTTAAAATTCCCCGTGAAAGGTAATGATGAAAATACTGATAGAAATACTGATAAGTGTGTGGGGAGATTTAGGAATGTCATGACCTGACTGGACCAAACGCTGGAGCGTTATGAAATTTTATGTCATTGCTAATGATAGTGTCGGGGCCGTATTATAGTCTATGTATGTGTCGTAGAATATTTCAATATAGAATTAATAGTAATACTTGGTTGTTTATGGGCTTACGTATCTATAAGTTCGTTTTTTTAGCATGAAAGAACTCCACAGAAGCAAGCGGGCAGTTTTTATCAGGCTCTTTAATTGTTAATAATTATTGAATTATCTAATGTAGCATGGTCAATACATATAATTTACTTCAAATTATTACCACTAAAAGTGCCGGATTTGGAACCACAATCTTACTTCTGCGAAGTTCTTTCTAATGCTAAAAAAAACGGACTATACAAAAAATCTTTATCCAAATTTTAATCAGCAGCCCAACCCATCTGGATTTTGAGCGACGTCGGCAGCACTGCAGTCCCGTCTAAAATATCCTGTTCCAGTTATCGGCTTTAATGAGACCTGAGGGCCTACCGCGAACCACGTTTGATGTGATGCCTCTCTGTCGCACTTGTGAATTCGTACGTAACTAAGTGTGACAGGGAGGCAACTTGTCGAACGTGGTTCGCGGTAGGCCCTCTGGCTAGTGAGGAACCGGCTATATAACTACGTTTCCAGTTGAATTTGTAAATTGGTGCTCTTCACAAAATGTTATAACGGACGATTCTATTAAAAGCCAACGGCTTGCATAAAAAATAATTGAAATGCCATGAAAAGAAAGTTTCTAAACATATTAACCTCATTCTACGTAGCAAAAAGTAAATTGTAATGCCAATTGTAAAAAAGTTAGTTTACCTACTTGTAATCTTTTTAGTTTTATACACTTATAAAATAAATGAAAATGGGTCATTTATGATTAAAGTAATTAATTTCCTGGTTATTGAGATACAATTTTAGAGTTAAACAAGATAGAAAATACCTGGGGCCTATTAAAATACAATCTAATACTGTTAGTGATTTTACATACAAAATCACTAATAATATTAGCTTGTATTTTATTATGCAATTACCTACGTTGAATACAGGCCCCTGCTTACATATATTCAACGTAGGTAAATGAAATATAAGACGTAAAGTAGGTACGATAGTAGCAATTAGGTACTACGAATTACCAGTAATGCACGTTGTTGCAGCCAACCATTCTGCGTACGGGGTAAAGCTCTCCTGAATATTTACGAATTGCCCCACCCATCCCAAACATGCTGATATGCGAGGATTCACGTTTCATAAATTGGTGTTATCTTCACAAAACCATATCAAGAGATAGACATATAGTATAACACATTAAGAAAAAGAGTATGAGTGCGGTGCATAGAAATTGAAATAAATTCTCCATCATATTTATAAAACTTGAATAAGCTTCTAATAGCTCAAATGCCTTCAGTGACTGTAAAAATTGTTACTATTGTAATTTACCAGTTTTTTTAAGACTATACTATCACAGTTTAGATGAAAGTTAGATAATTAAAACATAGATCAAGTAGAGAATACATGCTTTCTCACAGATTTTGAAATACCTATTCATGTAGGAACTAGGGCACAATTATATCAAACCTATAGAAAACTGCTGTTTTAGTTTTTATTGATATTAGTTGCTATTATCTATTAATTATTTCAATTATCTATCTATATAATAGTATCTATTAATTATTTCAATTCAGTCTCATCGGTGTTTGTGACAGTAAATAGGATAAATCGAATATCGCAATATGTTCTAAATAGATTCACTCAACCACATGATCGAATTGTTTCCAGTCGCAGGAAATCATTGAAAGGGCATGTTATTAGTATATTAATTACTATTTCTATTTATTTTATACATATTACATGGTGCTTTTCGGTAAATGTTTGTTGGGATTGTTTTAGGTAGGTAGGAGATTTCTGGGAAAGTTGAGAATAATGATCGTGATTGGGATCGAAAGTCAGAAGTTACGAATTTTTCAGTAAAAGTGATAATGTTATCATTTTAATTGATTGTACTGATCAACGCTTAAAGAAAACACCCTTTAAAATAGCTGTATTAGAAAACACTATTGTACAAAAATATTACTTTGTATTTTCTGTAAAAAGGGTTATTTCGGTAAAAAGTAAAATGATTCATAACCTGTGTTCATAACTAGGTATGTATCAGTTTTTTTGGCTTATACCATCACTACACCGTATAAAACAAAGTCCCTCGCCACGTCTGTCTGTTTGTTTATATGTTCGCGATAAACTCAAATACTACAGAACGGGTTTACATGCGGTTTTTACTTATCAACAAAGTGATTCTTGAAGAAAGGTTTAGGTGTATAATTTGTTAACCCGTGCGAGGCCGGGGCGGGTCGTCAGAAATTTCTAAAATAATGCCATTGTGTTGTTGGATACCAAAAGCGTGCCCGTAGGGTTCCTACTAAATTAAAGAAAACAAGCCCTTAGGTAAATCCCCTTCATAAAGCGACCTTTAATCTTTATGGGTCAAGCACCCAAAATTTCAATAACATCCTACCAGGGGGCCGATTTTTTAATTTCGATCGCTCGATTACGTCACTGGAAAGTCGGTGGAAAACGGCCAAATGCTAATTTTTGAAATACGAGCGATTGAAATTTGGAATCTAGTGCTATTCTATTAACCACTCGATTTCAATTCTATTAGTAGAATTTAAGTCCCTAGTATTGGAGATATTATTTAAAGAAATACACGAAATCGAGTGGTCGAAATTAAAAAATCGGCCCCCTGAACCACAGTTCAAAAGGAATCATCAGTACTAAGTAGAGTGATCGCATTAAGTTTTGGTTCGTTAGACGCAGACAGATCCAACTTAGACCAGACGTCTCTGTGCAATCAAGAGTCGATTTACTTCTTTTTTACTCGCGTCTACTTATCCATTTACTATTATTGCAAGCATCGCATCCCCCATGTTCAAAACACGTGCTGCACATATAGTATATAGCCCAATTCTAACTTTAAGATATGTAATAGATCTAGAATTGATAAGGGGCATAGCCTAGTGTGGGGCCACAGGATATTGATATTTATTGTCAACATGATTTTACACGTTCAGTGCGGCAAGCCAAAACCTTTACCTAAAATGTAGTGCGTTACGAGGCCTAATTCGCCCCGTAATGGTTTACACCTTGGTGCGTTACGGGTATAAAAGTGCCCCGTACACCCAAGTCTGTTAAAACTGCTATAAAGTCCTGAAATATTTCATTTTTTTTTTTCTGTCAAACTTAAAGAGTATGAAATTACCTACGTTATGTTCCCTGCGCACGTAGATACGATAAAAACATATGAAATTGTAGAGAAATGAAAGGACACTAAAATTGAAAAACTACGGGGCTTAGCAAACCCCGTAACGCACATACTTTATTCATGTCGATAAATTAATAGTGATGGGAAATAAAACAAACGATATTTTAGCGCTTACTATAGTAATAATTAGACATCTTTTTCAGGCAGAAACCTAAAGTTTTAATATTAAAAACGTCACTTTCGGACACAACATATCTGTAACTAATTGGTGTAAAAATTGATTACTGAGCAGTCGTCAACAATACGTAACAATCAGTGATATGATATCTCGTGGAGTATATTACTTGTTATAAATTATACCAATTGTTAACTACATTGTTTTTGCAATAACACCATTCTAGCATGCGTCCCAAACGCATTACTTTTAATTTATCGATAAGAAGTCTTGCAATGCTAACTGCACTAGTGACTTTGTGGTCATAACCCCGTACGGGCCAGCTGAATTCTATACGGGGTTCACTGGAACTCGTATCGCACTAGAAGGCGAAATTTGTTCCCTGGTCGGTACGGGGTTCCTGAGACCTCGTATATTTTGAATATACCACTTGGTTATACTTTGGACAAGAAACTCAAATGTATATATTTGTCTTTATCATAGTCATAAAAATATCCAAGATACAGCTTCCGCACCAGCGAGTAAACACGATTTTTTAGTCTCCGCACTGAATGATGACATCGTACCGGGCTTAAAAGCCCCCGTAACGCAGTGAACGTGTTAAAATAAATATTATTATATTCTATGGATTAGATGTCAGTGTCAAAAGTGACATTTCGTTTGAAGAAACGTCATATTCGACACTGATATATCTAATCTATATCGTTTCTAGATCTATTAACTGACGTATCTTATAGTTCAAATCGGGTCGATAGTCCATTCAAAGCGTTCCAAATAAGGGGAGGTGCTTTTACTACTTGGACTTATTTTGATGCAAGTTTAGTTTCCTTAAAACTTTCCTTAGTGATTTTTACCGTAACATAAGTCTTTAGTACGTAAAATTGTCATGTTTTTTTTTAAATATTTGCCAACGATACCAGGTGGTCGAGGTCAGAAACTTTAATCTAACAAGAGCATTATGTCAAAATTAATATATTAAAAATAGCTGCCGACCCTTAATTTACTAATATACATAGAACAATTAAATGGGTTAACAAATAATAGATCAAATTAGACTTGCAAGCAGAAAATTACACTAAAAGCTGAATAATCTGTCAACATTGATGTTGATATTTAATTTCTTTTTGTTGAAAATTTTATTATGACCAGAACTTATGGAATTAGATTAAAATTAATGCAATTGAAATTGAATCAATCCCACAGTCTTAAATTTCAAATCAGGAGAAATTTAACGTTTTTTGCGAGAGAAAATTTCGCTGACCCAATTAATGTGACACAAAAGCACACTTTGCGTACAGTTTGAAAATCATTCCTTATACACTAAAAGCAAAAGTGGACTTTGCCCTACATCACACGTCATTGCCAATTAAATCTTTAGCGCCTAAAAAATAAAGCAGGTTACTAATTGTCAACGGCCATCACGTGGGGTCCTTCACTTAATGTTAATCTTTCCTCTCTCAAATGCCCTCAAAGGGCCTATTTATCTTACGAAATGCAAATAAACATCCCGCGTGATGGTAATCCGACATTGTAGGCTAAGCTTTCATATGTTCGTTTTAAACTCTTTGTTATACCGGGTGTGGCCTATAACACGAGCAAATAATTAAAACATAGATTGTACTCCTCAAACGGTGACACTTTAGTTCAACAACTTTAAAAAAATTAAAAATTATGAAGTATTTATTTACCCTCCCTATTTTTCATACAAAATAAATATTATCTTCAATGGACGCTATTGCCACGCCATATCATTGTGATTGACGTTGCTTGTCACGCCTTAAACATAACAAAATTCGCAATACATTGCGCCTTGGAATAAACTTTAAAGTGTATTAAAAATCAAACCACAAATTATTTTTATAGGTCGCTGAACAAATGTTGGTCAGTATGAGGAGTACAGCCTACAGTTTAATTTTTTGCTCATATTACAGGCCACACCCGGTATGACATTATTAATGTCACATTAAAAATCTATTCTTATCAGTGGCTTAATTTTGTAGCGTTATTTAAGATATTCTTAATAGGATTTGAGTCACTTACGTTTTTAGGTAGGGTACATTATATTTATTGCAATTTATTTAAAATTGTACATATCTGCATAATGTAATGCTTTTCAAACCCGTAAGCATACCAAAGCTACCGTACCTTCTCATACCCGCGCCTTTACGGGCATTATAGAGATACAAACAACCTGAGGTCCCTACATAATATTAGTAAAGGCGGGTCGAGGCGCCGTCGAAATCCTAGCTAATTGCAACCTTACAAATTACGGGTACGTCGGATTAAGATCTGAAGCACCTTATCAGCCGTAATAAGAATTTACGAGTTTGCTTCACATGACGTTACATAATATACGCACGTCAACTGAACTAGACAGGGCTTTGATGCTGGCGGAAGTGAGGTTATGAGTAGTTTAACTTCATGAATTTTGATAGGTTTGTTATCATGGATGGATATTTATATCAAGGAGCAAAGACTTAAAAAACCTCAAAAGTAACATCTTACTAACACATTGTGGAATTTGTGGAGCATTGTCTTTAACAAAAAAGTTGTAACTTCATGTAATAATAAATAACTAAATAAAAAAAATCTGTATGTAACTAAATATCAAGAAAATGTATTTTCCATTTATTACCTCCGATCTTACGACTAAATCTAAAAAGTCATTCTACAACTAGAGTGAGTCCGCATTAACTCTAGAGGTTCGTGTTTATTTGTCTCTCTGTCTTTGTCATTAAGGGTAACATTCCATTTCTGACTGCAGCTGCACTACTAGTCCGAAACGCGTCGTATTGTCAATTTCCATAGTATAATTAATTAATGCGCCTCACCTTTAGTAGGTATTTTTATCCCTAGATAGAAAACTCACGTTACTTTCTCTTTGGAATGATCCTAAAAACTTTTACCTATTTGACACAATATTTAATTGTTTTTCTGCCCAGTTTTTTCGTTTGTTTCGTTAGTTTTACCCTCGCTAAAAGTCGTACAGTAAAGTTTGTAGTTTGCAGACAACCCGCTTAAGTGAAATCCTATACCGCACGAATCCTAGATAAACATTTCCTATGAGTAGGTGCTCACTAGAATTCTCCAGAGGTTAAAATATAAAGACACGAATAGATGATTCCTTGACAAAAGTTATAGTCCTCACATAAATATGACTTATGGCTAATGGGATAAGAATGTATACTTACATACCTTGCGATATTGTCGTTGTTATATGTAATGTACATACTAATTATGGTATGTACCTATCAAGGTAAGCCTTTTAGGTAGATAAGCGTGATGTGTCCAGGCCTATTATCCTTTTATTTTAATTTCTTAATCTCTCGAACTCAACATGTGTAACTTTGAACAGTGGGTGGCAATATTAATAGGTATTGCTTACTTAAAGTTAGTTGGATAGAAAATAGAATCGAATAACGCTACAACTAGGAAACCGCGGTTATTCCCATACAAAAAATAACCGATTTGCATTCCCTCGCTACAACACAAATGCAGTTTAAGGTCGCCATTAAATTCTACAAAAATCTGTTCCAATTTTTTAAATATCGGCTACCCACATAAATAAATTTTACTTATACATGATAAAAATTTGCATGGCACCAAACAACGTAATTTAGTTGTTACATTATCCTTTAAACAATTTATATTTTATACGTAGGCATCCATAAATGTAAGGTAATTCAGACAATGCTACATATTAACTGTACAGCATACTTTATAGTTAATTTAATTGATTTAATTATTTTTTAAGTTGTGGTGTCACTGAGTTAAAATAATTAAATTCCGACACCCCACCGAGTGACGGCGATACGACACTGGCGGATATGTGGACATTTATTGACAATAAAAATTCATTTATTTACATACAATATATATCCAGTGGTCCAACTAAACGAAATTAATAACTAGCTTAAATCTAAAATAGGCCCCTGAGGCATTGTACCAAGGATGCTGGCGGCATTTCCCCGCCTTACATTACCTTACATTTATTTGTATATAAACAAAGAGAACTAGAAATCGCTACATCATATGTTGAAAACTGCTTGTTACTCGTTCTATTTACTATATAAATACTGTAGCATTTTTAACATGTCTAAAAAGGTGTTCTTTGGTTTAAATTGGTCTTGTTTCTGTATTTCAGGAATTGCTTCCTATTTGGCTGGGAATACCAAATCCGAAAAATAAAGCTGCACAATCCTGCTAGGATTCAATTTGACCATAGCTCACAGAAAGCCAACACATGACAACAGAGTAATAAAGCATTTTGATACATGGGATTGATTCTAAGTTTCGTGCACTTTTTGACGACTATAAATAAATGTGACGTTCCACGGAAAAGGTACCTTATGACGGCTGGCGCTTACGTCGCATAGCGCCGCAATAATATTGAAGCGGCGTTAATAAGAGCATAAGCGCCAACAGCCATAAGGTACCTTTACCCGTGGGACGTCACAAATTGCTTTTTGTAGCAGTGGGAGTGAATTTGGTAGCATGGTTAGGAAATTAAAAGCATTTTAAAAACACTTGTTTATTTTACGCTGTAATAACGGTTATTTACCTACATAAAGTTCGTCAAGCAAAACATCACTATTTTCTTAGAAGACATTTCATTAAAACTAGTTATTTACAAGTATAAAATTCACTACAAACTTTCGACTTTCCCCGCTTTACCTGCTTTGATTTCGATCGTTAAAATGTTTGTAATACTAACACTGATTTTAGATTTGAAAAATGTAGACATGTTATAGTTTTAGTTAGCGCCCTCATCATCGGATAGTCCTGGAACAAAAATCTGTGTTAACGACTGCTTATTACGTTTCCAAGCTTGGAACACCAACTTCGTAAGTATACTAACAAAGCATATAAAAAGTTGGAAATTGGTTTAAGAATATCAAGTTGCTTTTCACTTTTTAAGGCAAACTATTATATAGGATTTTGCACATGTACTAAGTACTTTAACTGAAGAGAAATTAGGATCACATCTTAGAATGAAATTAAGACGAAAGTGGAGGACCAGCGCGAAATCGCCTTTTCATACAAAAGTAGTCCTCATTTCCCTCTCTGAATATTAATTTTATTTTATTGAAAATATTTTGACACAATTTGTTGTATATTAACCACAGCTATGCTCCTACGTTTGGTTATGTCGAGTTTTTGATTATTATAAAACTGATAGCATTTAAAAATTTGTATGAAATCTGTTTTTAACTAACTAAAACTGTGAAATGTAGGGGCATAGCTATGGTTAATATATATGAAATTATGTAAAAACATTTTAAATACCTACTTAACTGTCAATATCAATTGTAAGGCGTCACGGTAGACCTCGTCGGAGATGGCGGGACGAGCTTGACGCTTTTGACAGAGACTGGTAGGAGACTTCTGAGGATAGGGATACGTGGAAGAATAAGAGGGAGGCCTTTGCCCAACAGTGGGACTATATAGGCTAATAATAAAATAATAAATAAATAAAATATCAAATGCGGAAAATGGGGATAACGTTTGTATGGTGAGACGGCTCTTCCCTTTCCTCTGAAGCTGGCATCCAAATTGTATAAATACTTTGTTTAAAAGTACAGTAAATATAAACATAAGTTAATCATACTAAATGATATACGTCTTACTCTACTGCCTTGCTATTAATTACTAGCTTAACTGGGACAAATTACAAAAAGCCCCACCAAATCTTTATTGCGCTGTATTTAGCTACTTATCCCTGAAATGGGCATTGGGTCGTCAGCTTTTTTATTTTAGACCTTATCAAAAAAAGACAAAGTTCAAAATAAGATAGGAAATATATTCCTTAGGCCCAATTTAGGGTTATATGGAATGAATGAGTTATATTCTTACCAGTGTCTATATATTAAACAGTTGAGCATCGCTACGAATCCCACGTGCGATGTGGAACGCCGTAGACCTGAGGAAGACAAATTTTTAAATTATATTTTAAAATCCTTGATTGTGAAATTATACCCAGTATTATACCGCGCCCATATAAGATTATTTATTAAGTTTTTCTTCATACACTTATGTATTAGAGAAATGAATTACTAATGAAGCAATGAAAATTAAAAAAAAGCCCGACTGATGTAGCTTGGCATTTATCTTGCGTGATACCGTCTCAATGCATTTTAAACAGATGAAAAAATAGATTCACTTTTTACTGTTAAGATAGTAAAGTTAAGTAAAACAAATCAAGTAGATATACCTAAATTGAACTGTCGTGAGAGACTCAGTTGACTTCAAACGCCCTCGATGGCCGTCATGATAGTCTCAAATTTGTTTGTTATGATTTGATTACATTAAGTTTTTACAGTAGGTACGAAACAGCCAGTTAGTACAGTTGCGTATTTTTCTTTAATTGTATCTCATTTATTTTACTACAGGTTATTATCACATTTGATACGGATTCACACACCGCTCCAGCTATGTATGAAATGCACGCTCCGAGCTCTGCTCTGACACCGGCCGCCATTAAATTGTTTTAACTAATGTATGGCGGTTGGCGTCAGAGTTGAGCACACATGCTCGGAGCGTACTGAAGGCGTGTTCAGACAGAGGTGATCAAATCGACCGATTTGATCAGAAATTAAATTGGTGGCAATTACCAATTTAATCACGAATTTTAGATTTATGGTGAATATTAGAGCCCCCTAAATTGAAAAAATGCCCCAAAACTAAAATACTGGCGTCTCAAATTGGTATTTTTGCCTCTCCTTTTTATCGGTAATATCGGTCATAATCGGCTGTTTCATTCGGCGAGCCAAATTGGCATTTGCGTCCGCACGTCCTGATTCGATCGGGCAATTTAATCAGATTGGTCAAAAATTTACTAGTCTGGATACGCCTTGAATCGGCACAGATCCGTGGAATAGTGTGATAATCACGTTACCTGAGTTGGAGTCCCGGCTGCCCATAACGGGCGCGATCTGTGGCCTCTCCTCGTCCAGCAGCAGCGCGTCGCTCGTCGCCCACGCGGACAACACGCGAGCCACGCACGTCACGTTCAGATGACCCTGTTTCAACAATAATATGATACTTAAGAGTTGCTGCTCGCGCTCTCCATACAACAAGCTGTGGCTGACGTTTGACATTTCATTCCACAAAACAACTTTAATAACTATCAAACTCGGGGCACGATACAGTTATATGTGACGTCCCACGGAAAAGGTACCTTATGACGGCTGGCGCTTACGTCGCATAGCGCCGCAATGATATTGAAGCAGCGTTAATAAGAGCACAGCCATAAGGTACCTTTACCCGTGGGACGTCACATATACTTCACAAATCTTTTATAACAACCCGATGGCATATCGACAACGTTGTAATTTCATAAACATTCTTTAAATACCTTTCATATTCGTCAACATCAATAACAAGTCCCGTTATTAACTTCTGAATTGACAAAAGGAATAGTTTGGCAAGCTAAAGGCTACACGCTTGCTACACTGTACTTAGTTAGCAGGACGGCCCGAACGGCTGTCTATTAACGCTTGCAAACCAGAACAACTTTTTACTTTTCTTTGAAAAACACAATTTCGGTGGCGGCCAAAAAATGGAATTCATTTTCGGAACAGCAATCGCGGGCAAATTTACACGTGGAGTTGTTCAATATTTGAACTTGAATGGTCCGTAAAGTATATAAGTATTAATTAGTACTGTTCGTTTATAGTATTAGTACATAAGTTTTTTGTCAATTCAAATATTATTTCAATATCTTAACACTATAAAAGGAGTGCTTTGTTCAGAGAGCAGGCCAAAGTTCGGAATATGTCGAATATTATACAGTGAAACCTGGTTAATTGGCACCTGGATAAATGGAAAACCTCAATAATTGCAACGAAAAGCCCGGTCCCGGTCCCTTGAGACCAAAGGGCCTCTATAATTGAAATTTTGGAACCTCTATAATTGCAATTTAGATTTTAGTGCTTTTCGTAATTTTGCCTCTGTAATTGACCACATCGCAACTAAGACCTCTATAATTGACACTGTGCTAAAAAAAATCCGTTATTTTTTACCTCTATTATTGAAATGAGTCTTACTTTTTACCTCTGTAATTGAAATACATAATGTAGTTGTAGACAGCAGAAACAATATTTTAATAGCAATGATCATTTTATTTATATCTCCATCCAGAATTCAATTTATTTATTGGGTATCTATCACAGCCTGTAGTAGGTGAAATAGTTTAGATTAAATCAAAAAACAAAGTATGCTTTTTACATTCTAATAAAACTTTATTCTACAATTCAAGGGAATTTTTTAAACCCAAATGATAAGAAAATAAAGTAGTAATTAATGTAGTGTAAAAGTGCAAGTATAGTTAGAAGCAATATATAGACCAGAAAACCAGAACGTAAGCGTCTAAATCTACTTTCAATGGTTATTTGCACCTCCATAAAAGAAATTTGTCAGAACGCAACCTCTATTAATGAAAACCTCTATAATTGACACAACGATTTTTTTGAACCTCGTTAATTGACACGACCTGCTTAAATGAAAAACCTGGTTAATTGACAAAAAATGGCCGGTCCCTTGAGATTACAATTATCCAGGTTCCACTGTATGAGCTTGCATGTTAACTATGTAACTGTCATACACGTTTAGGTAGTGCGACACTAGACGTAAAACGCCAATTACGCAAGGAAAGGCCTAAGCCCTCCTACGTGTATACGTACAACACAGCCGGTCAACTCTACTGCCGTGAATGTGACAGAGTTTTTAAAAACAAGTTTGGCCTGGCCAGCCACATAAGAGCTCATAAGAGGAAAATCCCTTGATTGCTGAGGTCGCCGTCATCGAAATCGATGTGGAGGACTATATTAGGTAGTGCTAACAATAAAATGTAAAAAAAAATATTCAGCTTTGAATCTTTATATAATATTCGGAGCTTAGGTTTAAAGCATTCATATTTTGTCATTTAATGTAGAAAAGGCTTAGTACCTGGCAATCAAAGGAAAGGGATACCGTTTTATCTTGCGAGACTGGCGGAAAATTAAACTCGTGAAAACGTGTAGGTATATCGAGATAGTTTCAAAGCTTAATTTCAATTCGTGCTCATTGCTCGCAGTTATTATTTTCAAGCTGAACTCTTTAGAAAAACTCAATCCATATGATTTTATTATTAGTTCATTTTATAATTGAGAGACATGATGAGACGTAAATAAATGTATTCTATTCTAATTCTTCAAGCGTAGTGCAAATATTTCTGTATTTTTTGTTATGAGTTCCAGCATTGTAAAAGTACGAAGCGGATTGCTCTAAATGCAGATTATATTATAAGCGTCAAATAAATTGACTCTCATTAGCCTCTCGCGGTCGCAGAGAGCTATGCGCAGATTGTTAGTGCTTATTATTCGCATTTTTACTTTTTTCTCTTACTAAGCTTTGACACATTTTGCGTGGAAATGAACCAAAGTAATTATTTGGAATTAATGCGGGAAAGCTGCACTGGACGACCAGAGCCATCGATTTACTTGTACTGATAGGTACTATTTGCGTAGTAAATTTGTGGTTACAAAATACGGTTTCATACCGTAACCAGTTTCAAATTCAATTTAGCGTTTTGATTGATGCAGTGTTTAATTCCTGTAGAATACAGGAAGGTCATTTTACTGTAGGTGCATATTTTTATTTATCAATCACTCCTCGAAACACTTCTAATGATTCCAAACTCCAGCAATGGCCTCCTAAGGCCCAGCC
Source organism: Cydia fagiglandana (assembly GCF_963556715.1). NCBI lineage: Eukaryota > Metazoa > Arthropoda > Insecta > Lepidoptera > Tortricidae > Cydia > Cydia fagiglandana. The sequence goes on from NC_085938.1 coordinate 14,035,635, forward strand.
ATACAAAGGTAAAAACCAGAATTGGCCACTAAAGTTTGAACCTTTAGTGCAAGGAATAGAGTTGATTTTGGTGTTGATTGAAGATTGAACGTAACAAAATAAATGCGACTCTGTTTCAATTGAATATGATTTGAATTTCATCGAATTGAATAAGTACTATAGGTAGGCTACAAATCTACTCCATTTTTAAATACTTAACTTTAACTTAATGGTAAAGCAAATATAACATAAATAAATTTATGCCGCAGTGAAGTAAAATTAAAGTGTGTAATTTTTTGGAACTGAGTCAAAATTTAAAGTTACCTTATGAAAATGTGCAGACTGTACCCTCATAACGAGTTGGCTGAACGAAGTCGACTTATTAGATTTCTCTTCTTCGGTGGTGTTCAATTTGTTGGTTATTTGTTCTGTCCGAGGCTCGCGCGTCGTGGTGTCCGCTTTCCGGTTATCGGTGGCCAGCATGTCCAAGTTTCCCGGTATGTCTATCACGTTATCGGTGACCGCTTCTTCGTAGCCGGAGATTGCGTCCCACGGGCTGAATATAATTCTATTAGCATCCTCGAGCGATGCGTCGGTTATCACAGGGTTCCTCCGCAGCAAGTACGGGTCGTGCGGTGGAATATCGAGGCCTTTTACCTACGGAAAATAATGATGTTAGAGAGTGCACTGAACCTTAATGTTATGGCAAAAGTACATCGATCGATTTTTTTATTCAAATTTCCGCTTCCACGTATACGTAAACTGGCTGCATAGTGATTGTGTTTTAGATTTAGACCTCTATATATTTTACGAATACATATAAGTAATAGGTTTCTGTCTTATTTAATCTTTTCAAACAGAAATTCAATATTTTATTTAGAAACAAGGAAAGGAAATCAACATATTCATCAACAACAAAATCTACTGCGCAAAATGTAGCCGAAAATGGGTAACTTTGTTCAAACTTACATAGTTTTAAAATAAAACTGAATGCTTGAAAGTAAATCAAAATAAGTTAAATAAAAATGAAGGTGGTCGTAGGAGGTACAAATATTAAAAATGGTTTTACAGGTTACCAAGGTTTGTGTCCATCAATAGCGTTTAAAATTGTCAAAAACTTTTTTACCATAATTTTCTTACTCTTACATGGCATGTTGGCATGTTTTACTCCTTAAATTCTGTATGATTAAAGCCTTAGTTAAGTATACCCAAATTATTATCATATTACTGTCCACAGAAAAGACGCCCTGTTTTCGGAAAGTTTTCAACTCTATAGCAATGTTATCTCACCTCTATACCATTGAGGAGCCAAGTAATATTGGCGGGCGGGTCCGCCGGCGGAGCCGTACAGTTGGCGCGCAGCATGTCGCCGGCCGAATACCAGCTCTTCTGCGCACGGACTCGCGGCCCGGACGCGGGCAGTTCTGCCACAAATACAAACATCAGTCACGAATAGCTCGAACTGAAGATCAGTGCCAATCCAATAGGCCAGCACCATGTTGAGTCGAAATAATTTCGTGCCTAGTCTTGTTTAGTTTTCGTTGTGTTTTGTTTATTTTACTGTATGCCATGAATAAAATATGTTTCAATTTTATTATATTCTAAACATTCTGGCTACAGGTTCGTCCAATAACTTATCAGTAAGGGTCAGTTGAATCAACAACAAGTCCAATTTAAAACCAAAATTGTGAGACAAAAACAATTTAAAAACCGTTAGGTGTATGATGGTCATTCATTATACCATTATGAGTTTATGATTGTTATTGACAAATAGTTCCATAGTAAAACGGAAATAGGTACAATTAACGTGAGCATGCCGCCCATTTTAAAGGATTAGATCTAAACGACCAATGCAAGTTCAGCGCACAAATACAAAAGTTACCCAACACACAATGGCTACAGCCGCGGTGAAACCGCAAGCCGCCTCTGTGGGCTTTAATCTTTACGAAACTACTAATGCCTAATTAAATTACGGGCCCAGCATGCAAGCGGAATAGAATTGTTCGTGTGCCCGGCCAACTGGATCGTATAAACAAAGTTGTGGGCCACTAAAGAAGGAAAAATACTGATCGCAATAAATTACACGAGTTGAGTCCACACCGGGTTCAGAGCGCGATGTCGGCGTCGACGTTGCATATTCATCTTTCATACGCGCTCGTTCCATTTTAGTTCACCGCAGAAATTTGCAGAGCGCGGTTTAAACGCCGAACAGAGAAAATGGCGTCCGAACTAAAACTCTGCTTGCTTTTGTTTGCCAGCAGCGCCCTCTATTACGACGCAGCGGCGGAACTCGGCGCCGAGCAAAGTTTTAAGTGTTTACATTCCTGTTCTGTCGCTTTTTGCCAATTCTACTTAATGGGAACGCAGGGAGTTCTCAGCACCTCGTTTAATTTGGCCGTCGTGGGTATATTTTAGTGTTTATTTAATCCGTCAAGAGTCTGCTAAAGCCTTCCTTACTTTATTAGGAAAACAAGAACTGTGTTTTGTTTCGGAAGATGTTTGAGCTTCAAATTATGATAAGACGCAAAGCAAAGCAGCCGGCGCTAATTGTGTAAATACGACACGTTAATTAATTGTTATTTTAGGACAATTATTGCTACCGCATATTTTAAATAAGTGGATGGTTTACTTTATATCATTGTCTCTTTCTATGCTTTTTTACACTGTGTATATGTTGAAGACGCCTTAATAATTTGATACCTAATGAGATCGACCTTATTTCATCACTAGTTCCTCAACGATGAAAGCGGAATATTCCGAGATATAATTAATACGTGGTCTCAGAATCCCTTGAGTTGAGGTGTCGTCGCGCCAGGAACTGTGTTCAGACGGTACGTGATGTCAGATCGTACTAATTTAAAGTTATATTGCAATTAGAAGCGTGTTTCGAGAAACACGTTCAAGTGTAGCACTCCTAAACTTAATTATTCACTATAACGCGGCAGTATCACGTATGTGACAAATGGGTAATAATGTCATGTCACCGAGGACCGCCGTGGCAGCGGCAGCGTCACACTACGCGCACCTCCCGGGCCTCCACAATAACCGTAAATTAACCAAGATAAACCTTAATCAAACATCCCTTGTGTTCGATTCCCCACATTTATTGCCCAACAATAGTTCTGATTTACGATTTAGGATTGCACGGGGCCGCCGCGGGATCGTCCGTATTATTTATACTTACGATAGTTACTTACTAATGCCCAGTTTAGTATTGAACAGAGCCGATAACGACAACTATTACCGTGGACAGCTACTGTAGCGAATTTAATTTCCTGCCTGCGAAATCAAACAGTTAATCTAATGGCAGATGTAAGTTAGTTACCTAGTTCGTTATCTATCTCAATAGTTTTGTTATATCAACTTGTCTAATACATAAACTGCTGCTGTCTGCTATTTAGTTTTGCAAGTTTGCTTTGGTTTAAGACCGATCTACGAGAAGATTAATTGGATAAGATTTAAATTAATGTGAGGAAGCTAAGGAACATCAATGTCTTAATGTTTTTTTTGTGCCTGCTATTACTTTACAGTCCATTAGTTACTTTTAAATTCTACCATTCACATGATGACGTTCACCTTTTTTCCGATACTGATTAAGAATTCAATACCCACATATTGCCAAGCTTGCACTTTTGGCGGACGCTAGCAATATCAAGGCAATAACCCATAGCGAACGTAATCACGTGTTCTGCATTTAGGTTTATATTGCATTGCCTTTCCGCTCCGCGCTCTGTCCCATTTAGAGTTGCTCCCAAATTTAAACCCATTTAAACATAATTTAAACACTCGCTGAAACGGGATGCAATTTGATAGTAAAAGCCTAAATGTTGCGCCCGAATGACTCTAATTACAATCACCAAGCGTATTGAGGTGATAATAATATGGAGTGAGTTTAAACTTGATTGCCAAATAATTGATATTGATATTGATATTTGATATTGATATTTATTGAAATTAAATTTTACAGCATTACAGCTAACACCAATGCACTGTAAAATTAAGTAGAAAAATTAAGTACCTAAGTAATAATAGAGCGATTAATAAGCTAGTTATTGGATGTTTGTTCGCAAAAACGTAAAAAATCTTTAACAAGTTTATGACTTTCGTCAGCAAACAAGTCGGAGTTAGGTGCAAAAGATAAGAAATTATTAAGAAGTGTCCGGGAACGGACAATTGCAGAGTACTGGTGTGCAGTCGTGTGAATGATTCCATTATCTAGGAGGCGATGGCTGCGACAACGTAGGTAGTTGTCGGGAACAAAAAAGGTAGTCGTTTTTGCCACCAAGTCTAGGCAGTCTGATTCTCCCCTTAATATTTTAGATATAGCAGACATTAGATTAACATTACGCCTTATCTCGAGGGAGTTAAAGCGTAGCATACCCAGTAAAAATTTGGTTGGGTATAGAAAGGGGTAATACCCGTAAGTTTTCTTATATAAGAAGCGGAGAAAAGCTTTCTGTACCTTTTCTAAAAGCAAGGTGTAGGATTTTTCATGCGGGTTCCAGATTAAAGAGCCAGATTCAATTTTACTTCTAACTAATGCAAAGTATAATAGCTGAACTACTGTGATGATTGATTGTGGCACGTATGCCTTTACTGCATATTTTACGAGGAATATATTTGATTGCGTTATTGTTAATGCGAAGGCCTGAGTAGCTAGATCAGTGCCCCAAACGCGTTAGTTCCGAGTAGCATTATTCCCGATCGCATTTTTCCCCACTCGCGTTAGTTTCGCGTAGCATTATTTCCGGTCGCATTTTTCCCCACTAGAGTTTGTTTTCGTTCATATTTTGTTCGACAACTTAGCTAGACGGAGCCCCGCTTTAAGCGTCCGCGTTTAAGGTACCGTGGCTATACCTTTCTCAACAATACATACATAAATTACTTGGCTGATTCACATCTATTCGCTGGCTAGTTATCTAGTAACTTGTGAAGCTATAGCTATTGAGAAAAGTAACTTACCTACATTATAATGTTACTTTCACTACCCACCCGCATACCTATGAATAGGTTAACATAAGATAATAAATAAAAGGCCATCATCTTCCTAGCGTTATCGTTAGAGTGGAAACACGGCCTTATTGGGATTGGTTCGGTTTCCTCACGATGTTTTCCTCCACTGAAAAGCGATTGGTACCAAATGTAATTTCGTGCCTAAGTTCTGAAATCCCATTGGTTCAAGTTCAATCCGAGGTTTGAACCTGAGACCTCCGGTTTAAAAGTCGTAAGCTCTTACCGCTAGGCTACCGTCTATATAATAGATGAAAGGTAACAATCGCAATTTTTGAAATTCAAATGGGAACTCCATCAAAGTTATATACAACCATCCATCCATCCATATCCAAGTCCATATTGGCTTATATACAATTTATTATTCGAATATTTCTAATAATACCGCTTTGTAATCATAATCATCGTTTCTCCGAAAATTGTTACTCATATATTTTTTTAATAGTTTTTTGTGCTACTACCTACATTATTCATAACGATACATATTCCGTTTTTTTTACTCATAATATTGTCACTGAGAATGTATCTGTGCCCATAATGTTATTTGTAAGAATTTCTCGAAGACTAAGGCGAGCATTTGCTCTCGCTACGCTCGCTCACTGTAAGGGTCACAGGATTTCGGTTCTGTGAGGTTCTAACCTAACCTAACCCACCATTCTGACAGCATTTCGGTTCTGTGAGGGTCGCAGTTCTAACCTAACCTAACCCACCTTTCCGGCAGCATTTTGGTTCTGTGAGGGTCGCAGTTCTAACCTAACCTAACCCACCATTCTGGCAGCATTTCGGTTCTGTGAGGGTCGCAGTTCTAACCTAACCTAACCCACCTTTCTGGCAGAATTTCGGTTCTGTGGGGGTCCCAGTTCTAACCTAACCTAACCCACCATTCTGGCAGCATTTCGGTTCTGTGAGGGTCGCAGTTCTAACCTAACCTAACCCACCTTTCCGGCAGCATTTCGGTTCTGTGAGGGTCGCATGCAGTTCTAACCTAACCCACCTTTCTGGCAGGATTTTAACCTGACTTGACCTACAGGTGCATGCTGTTATAAATAAAATCAAATATGTCAAAATCGACATGTCGAGTAATAATATATGCATAAATTTTAGTAATAGAGATATTTATGTAGAATGACATTATGAATATAATAAATTCGAAGTTCCAATGAGTATTGTTTAAAATGAAAATGTACAATGATCATTAGGATGTAAAATTATATGAGATACATTTTCGGAGTTTCAATAATCGAATTTGCAATTTTATATGAACTTTGGCGCACCCATGTGTATCTTATTAAAGGTAGGCGTGTTCTAAGAAAACCAGACACGGTCTTAATTGCTTCATGTTCCTCACCTACTACCCGCATGTAGGAGCTTTTGTAGACGGTATGAAAGTACGGTGCGTCGGCGGAAACTTCGCAACGATATCGTCCGCTGAGCGCGCGCGTCGCGTCGCGGAGCACCACCTGGTGAGCGCCCGAGTGATATACCTGTGAAAAATAACAATATATTAGGCCCACTTGCATCATTCTACTAACCCGGGGTTACCCGATGGATGGAGTTACCATGGTTAACAGCACAATTTGACACTGGGTTGACGGTTAAACCGCTTAACCCCGGGTTAGTGGGATGGTGCAAGTGGGCGTTAGTGTACCATGTGTGAGAATTTACGTAGCCATTATAAGCCAGTAGCGCTGCTTGGGTCGAAACAGTCTGGCTAATTCGTCTAAGTGCAAAAATAAAACTATTTAGTTTGGATCGTACATTAGCAGCATGTTCCGTCCAATTACAGTGGCTGTCAATAATTATGCCTAAAAACTTTGTATTTTGCACTTCTTTTACAGGCTCGTTATCTAAAGTTATATGCAGTACTTTTATTTAAATCTCTAAAGATAGGTACAGAGTATAGCTTCTGCCCGCAATTTTATCTGCGCGGAATATTGATGATTAGATGATTGATAAAAACTATTCTTTTCCGGGCCTCAAACTATCTTCATACCTAATTTCACATTAATCGTTTCAGTTAGGCGTGAATAGGTAACAGACAGACATACAGAGTTAATTTGGCGTTTATATATAATATTATAGTATCGTTGATACTACTATAGCCCTAGGTACTGTAGGCTAACTAGGAGGAATATATTTAAGTCACTTAAACTTATCCAACAATTTTGTTAGGTACACAGTAAATAACTGAGGTTAAAACTGGAGCTAATATCTATAGCATCTTTAAGACTACGCAAGAAAGTTTCCAACTTCGGGGATTATTCCAAACTTTGAGATAGAGTTTACGGATCTTACGAACCGAGCAAGAAATATCAGGAATTCTATGCATTCTTAAACACGTGTTAAATTCATTTACATTTAAACGAACGTTACTAAGTGGTTCTGCAAAAGCAAGCCAATTGCCAACTCGCTAGTTAGTTAGATACGGGCGAAATCCAAGTCGGGTCTAGTGGGGGTGATTAACTTTCAAATAGTTTAAATACCGCCTAACTAATACCGGAGACTGGACTAAAATGCTTAAGCGAACTATTCGCTAAGTCGGCAAATGCCAATAAAGGATTCAATCAAGACTGAATACATTACATAAACTTGAAATGTAACATTAAAATAACATTCGAGGCCGACATAAAATCAATCAAAATATTGAAGTCTTTTAAAGTGTAAAGGTGAGGTTCAGTAGGTTACGTTATGGTAACATTCCATTTCTAACCGCAGCTGCACTACCAGTACTGAACGCGTTGCTGTCATTGTCAATTTCCATAGTAAAATTGACAATAGTGCAGCTGTCGTTGGAAATGGAATGTTACCCTTAAGGTGCAGTGGGTTCAGTCCAAAAAGTATGGGATAAGTCGTAGCGCTTATTTTATGTGGATCATAATACGGTTACAAAAAAAAGGAATAACAATCTTGAGGCCTTTTAGTAACTTTATCGATTCAAACTCTGACTAAACAACTTTCGCTTGATAGAAAAAAATTACAAACTTTTAACACGCCAATTATTTTTGTTTACTTTTTTTGCATATAAGCTATTAACATAAAAAAATCTTATAAAAATGCATAATGTTATTTTGATTGATTACTTTTTTTGTCCTGTCGGATGCAGTGAATGCTTGGCGTTTGGCGTGCCCGACCGTGGACCTGCCTTCCAAAGGACACATTCAGAGCTCGTGGGATGAACCTCTCTGTCGCCAGGTTCAGGCTTCACTCCTTGATTCTGCTGCTTCAAGCGAGGAGAAGGCCCGTCTCCTGGCCTCTTCCAAAACAGAGTCGGGTTATTGGCTTCATGCGTATCCCTCCAGTAACTGCGCTACCCTGTTGGACAATAACTCCCTACGATTGGCGGTTGGTCTCCGTATAGGGGCTGATTTAGTTGTCCCTCATCGCTGTCCTTGCGGAGCGGAGGTTGATAGTCGCGGTTACCACGGCCTTTCCTGCCGGAAGAGCGCAGGTCGCTTTTCCCGCCATGCCAGCCTTAACTATGTTATCCGCCGGGCTCTTGTCAGTGTGGGCGTGCCATCCGTGTTGGAGCCTCCCGGTCTTGTGCGTGACGACGGAAAGAGGCCCGACGGAATGACCCTTATCCCCTGGCGGATGGGACGGCCGCTTATTTGGGATGCAACTTGCGTGGATACTCTGGCGCCGTCCCATTTAGCCGCTACTTCTTTAAGGCCTGGCGGAGCGGCGGCAGCAGCTGAAGCCCTGAAACGTCGCAAATATGCTGGACTTTCGGGCAATCACTTGTTTTCGGCATTTGCGGTGGAAACTTTGGGCCCTTGGTGTCAGGATGCGCTCAGTTTGTATAAAGATTTAAAGAAGATGCTCCTTGACACCACCAGGGATCCTAGGGCGGGCTCATTCCTTGGCCAAAGAATTGGAGTTGCCATCCAGCGGGGGAATGTGGCCAGCATTATGGGCACCCTTCCGCAGGGATCGGATCTGGGGGACTATTTGTGTTAGTTTTAATTTAGTTTTTATTTAATTGTAAGTTATTTTATAAGGTTCGATTTAGATGTGTTGAAATGTATTTGTTTGTGTAACTATTTTGTGATTTGACAATCAGAAATAAATCCTTTTTTTGCAATAAATAAATAATATCAATGTTAAATTTTAAATAAGAACATAAGTCTTATTTTCTGCCTAGGTGACCTCAATATATCTCTATTTTCCATCTATTAGTTTGCAACCGGGATGCAATGGACATCTTGTTGCTACCGCAAAGCTATTTTCTGGTACGCCGCACTATAAGATAAATTGGACGTAGAAAGTATGGGGTAGTAATGCTTTAAAGTGTATTTCATCGTTTCAAGGATGACTCACGTTAGACCGGGCCGTGTCCGGGCCGAAGCTTCCGGGGCTTACTTTTCTATGACATGACAGGCAATCACGTGATGCTTTCCATAGAAAACGATGCGCCGGAAACTCCGGCCCGGTCACGGTCCGGTCTAACGTGAGTCATCTTTAATAGCTGTTATAACGGCCAGATTACTAAAGATTTGTCAATTCGTCCTCTCATTCTACAATAAATTCGATGACTTTGTAGAACTAGAACAATCCACTGCCGTATTCGAACTTCAAGATATTCACAAGAGACGACACGTACTAGATCCATTCTAAATACTTTATAGTTTAGGTATCAACTAGTTCTCTTTCTGCAGCGCAATTCGGGCAACCAATGTCAGTTTTACGTTAGATAGAGTAAGATATATATTAGATGTGAATTAGATCTCTAAGTCATATCCTGTGGAAATCGTTCAAGAGTATCTCCAGAATCGCGCAAATGTCATATTTGACAGGTTAGATCTTGAACATATCGTTATCGTATTTTGGTCATGTCTAATAGATGTCTATACTACATATTTCATAATTCGAATCGGGCCCCCAGTTGTTAATCGAATCAATATTGGTTACAAATTAAATAAAAAATACAACATTATAAACAATACAGGCAGGTACAAAACTGAATAAAATTATCCTTGTGTGTGCTTGACATGAGTAGCCTTTTCCTTATTAGCGGCATTAACCTTACAGTAGGTTAACTACACGTAATTCATACACGAGTCAGCGGGTTCGGCCATTACAGCCTGTGTGCACTTTAGCGTACGCAGCTGGTAGCCGAATAGAGTTAAAAGCTTCGATCCATCTTACGGAAAGTCGTCCACTTTGAGCAACCGCCGAACTAAATCATGCCCGTCCCGCGTTCGAGATCTCTGACCCGATTTCCAAGGGCCGGACTGCGTCACATTTCGTCTTAAGCTGTATGCCTGAGACGTGGAGCCGGCGAGCTGTGGACAGGCGAGCGCTCTGTTCGTCTACCCTCCGCAAATAGCACGATCTGCTTCACTACAGGGCCGCCGAGCGTCGTGCATCTCAATATACAAGCGAGGCGCTCTCAATCGATGCATGTAAGAACTCCATCACGTGTACCGAGATCGTTTGAACGTTCATTGCTCCGTACGCCATTCCGATGCAAAGTTAAAGTATTCGCTAGTCTCTGAAAGGGTTTTTAATGTATTATTTTGGCACAATGTTATATCTCGGCAGTGGCATCGCGCCAACAGCTAAAGGTTTAACGTGCCCACTGCTCCGCGAGATTCTTAAGTGATTTTTTGCATCGCACTCGCCGGCGGCAGTTTAACGAAGTAGCAAGATGTCGCAGAACCATTGACCCATATATAATCACGGTTATGATGTTGTTTATCGCTTGCCGTAAGCAAAGCTACTTAAGCACTTTGCAAAACACTTTGGCAGTTTTATTTCATTTATGTTTACTTATTTTTCAAGATTATTTCAGCTCCGTGTAGTTAACTATGTGCACCTAGGCTAATAGTTACTCCCAGAGGAGGTCGGTGACTTAAAGTAAATCCAGTAAAGTTTACTTTACTTAATGCACGAGTTAGTGATTAGGTAAGCATAAAGAGCTTGTTTGGGAAGTACAGTTGAGATAAGTAGGTATCTACTTGGTTTACTTTATGCAACTATGACCAATGTTTGACATAATGGTTACGTTCGCATTTTTCAGCTGGCAACTGTAGTAGGTAGCTGTTACTGTTGCAGCGTTGATGCGAACATAACAGTAACATGAAACAGTAACCTGCTGTGGTCGTAATTCGAATGTCACTATCGAAGCGTTTACGCTGACTAGCCGGCTGCGTTATTTGCAGCACCATATATTGAAATGTGGACTTATTGACACAAACAGGAATGATTGCGATTGGCTGCGTGAACTGTGGAATGCACCAGATCGTATTCAATAAACACGAGCATCATGATCCTTATCTAATGGGCACTTAGTTCCACTATAGCTTTGTAAATTGTGCTTTGGGCACAATATTGATGAGGGCATATCTACTATCGTACGCAGTTAAATAAAATAAAATAATAATAAATAAATATTATAGAACAATCTTACAGACATTGACTAAGTCCCACAATAAACTCAAGAAGGCTTGTTTTGTGGGTACTCAGGCAACGATGTATATAATATATGAATAGGTACTTAAATACATAGAAACAAACATGACTTACTGGGATTCGAACCCAGGACCATCACACTTCACAGGCAGGGTCACTACCCACTAGGCCAGAGCGGTCGTCAAGTTTATTGGTGGTGTTTTATACTGATGCTATATTCTATAAGTCGAAATACTTACATCAACGCTGATTCCAGTCTGCGAGAATACCCTCGTATTAGGCAGCTCCTTGGGCACGAAGCGGAAGAACTCCTGCGCACCGTGGTACCACTTGACCGTGTACAGCTGCTCGCCAGGGTCCAGGGTCCAGCGGCACCCGAGCGTGGTACCAGCGCCAACGCCGATGGCTTCTGGCACGCTCAGTTGAATGTCGCGGAGGCATAGAACACCTGGGTAGCAAATAAATAAATTATTATTGGGACAATCCTATACCACAGAATAAATAATAGTACTAGGTAAAGAAGGTTCACTCTCTAACAAAACCCGTCTACTTATCACGACAGATATGACCGCAAGGTGGCCCGCCGGACCAAACTTGCGACGGAAGAAAATACCTTCTCCTTATCTCATTTCCTCTGAAAAAATATACTTCCATGTAAAATTGTAAACATCAGACGCCTCGGCAATTGACGCGATTCGGGAAATGAATTAGGTAGAGATTCACTAGATATCAAATAGTAAAAATCATTCCCCGAATCGCGCCGAATATCACTAGCAATCATACCTAATTTCACGTGAAGAATTACGTCACATTTACAACTACCTATATCGAATTATTACAAACAATATCTTTTATTTATATTAGGCTTTTTATTTTAAGTTTATTTAGTTTACAGATAGTTTGTATTATTATTTTAAGCTAATTTAATGTTTTATATGTATTTACAAACATCGAAATAACAAGTCTACGTGATATTTTATATACCTACCTATTTTATTTTATTTATAGAACAAAGTAATAATAAAGTAAAAAGAAAGAGATACAATCTTGAAGATCGCTCATGCTGATTAGTGCATGCGAAATGAAATGAGTCGTGTCGTGCGTGAGACGCGCCTCAATTACCAATATGTAGGTATGATCGTCAAGGTCAGCTCAAAACCATACCGAATTGTTAAAATGGAATCAACCTCTCGATATCAATTCTGTTTCACGGAAGTTTTGTTATTAAATTATCAATTCTGTTAAATTTGTAACAAACAGCCGTAAAATGATCAGAGAATTGAACAACAATGTTTATCGATAGAATTTAATTACTTAGACCCTTCTGAAGCGTAGTGTTGATTTGTTGATCTTTCATGTCAGAACACGTGCCAAAGGCAATTGTGACTTGTTTTAATACCTAGCTGTCGTGACATGGCGACAAAATAACCATTTTGGTAAATGAATGAATAAATAAGTAAAACATGATTTATTCAAGTAGCTGTGACATAGGGGTCGTCCAGAAATCATGTGATCGTATTGGGTCTATTTTTGACCCTCCTCCCCCCCTGGTGATAGTTAGTGATTTTAACGCAATTTTTGAGTAATATTGTTGTTTTTGGCTTTCCCGCTTGAAAAAAAATTACTCGTGATATCTTCACTGACCCACCCCCTCTTCCCCATCGTGATCAATTGTGATATTTTTCTTACCCTCCCGCCCCCTCTAAACGATCACATGATTTCTGGACGACCCCATACGGATAAGCAGACGCATGGACGGACAGTTTAGTACCCGCAGTTAAATGTTACGACAAAGTATCAGAAATGATTACAAATATATTGAAATAGACATAGCAAATAAAACATCAGCCATGTCGCAAAATCTGCCATTTCACGTCACAATTCAAAAACAATATGAGATTGCTTACGAAGCAATGAACGACGTTATACATAGGTACAAATATATCGATAGAATTTAATTGTTCGACCCTCGTGAATAGTGTAGTGTTGATTTGTTGATCCATGGTATTGGGACACGGACGGATAATTGAAATGCTAATAATGTCGGGTACATCGCGTCATTTCGAACGCGATCGCTCGCCGCTCGCCGATGCGCGTCACGCTCCGAGGACCCTAAACTTTACTAAACGTTTCGGCTTTTGGGAAGTGAAACGTAGACGTAAGTAAAAGTTTGTTTTGATGGTAGGGATATGAATTTCGTTGAGGTCGGTAGGTAGGTTTATATACTTATCAGGATACACTTACCAGAAGATAATAATAATCCTAAGAATCATTCTGTGAAATAAGCATTCCTTTCACTTTCACTCTTTTTGAAATGACCATTTCACAGAAGAAGAGTCACTCTGTGAAAACATTTTGAAGCTATACTTTTCGACTTGAATGTGGGAGTAACCCGTTTGTAAATATGCTATAGCATATCGACTTCTTAAGAAATGTAGGTACTTAAATAAAAATCTTATATTTAACTTCATATCTCCAAATTTATTACACGAGTATTTCATATCAATTTATTTTCATGCCCCTGTAGACACGCATACAGTTAATAGTGGACTGCCGTCCACTAAAATCTAATAATAGCATTTCCTATTACCTCCTACCTACGTAAAAGGCGAACGGACTGAAAGCACGTACCGTTTCGCACATATAAATTCAGCGAACCTTGTTTTTACCTCTCGGATAGAAAACATTATTGTAAATAAGGTGGAACCTTGCTGTTGATCCGTTATCCGTCCCGACCAGAATTTCACGTAAGTAATCAAATCCTGGCCTTCATCTGTGGGTACCAAAGGTGGTCGGAATACATAAATCCAGAGATACGTGATCGAATTCAAGATCGACTCAATACACAATCCTGTAGGCATGAACTCATTACACTGTAACCAAATTCAATTTACTGTTCCGACCACATCATATCACATATTTCATTTCGGTAGCCAGTTTCTCGTATGACGAGCATTTATTTGATCGCTGTATTATGTGCAAATAAAAATATATGCGCCATTTGAGTTCGACATATTATGTTTATGAATATGCTCTCTCCGCAAACGGAATCTATATGTACCATATATCGATATATCGGTATAATTTGCGGGAAAGTAATATATTGTGCGATAATGTTGAAAGGTTCTTAGGTATGTATGCACGTGGAATGACTGTTTTAATGACAATTAACTAACCTAATTATATGTTGATTAAATTGAAGTTGTTGCCCTGATATTAATGAAATGCTAGTTATAGTCAATCCTCCTTAATAACATTCTTCATCAGAAATTTATCAGGAATGTTATATAAGGTTAAAGTTGAATTAGGAACTTCTCGTCCTATATTTGCAAATTGGGGTCTCAATAATTGAATTACCTTCATACGAATACCCTCTTACGTATCGCAATATCAACAATGAAATGTGTAAATATACCTAAGTAGCGGCGCGATTCAGGAAATGAATTACAAATTCAATAGATATGACACATAAGTACCTACCTATACTGTCTCCATAATTGTAAGCCTTCATTATTATTCCTACTATTAAGTTACTAACGGCGCGATTCGGGAAATGAATTAGAAATTCACTAGATATGAAATAGGAAAGATTGTGTGACGTTCCACGACAAAAGGTACCTTATGGCGGCTGGCGCACTGAGAGAAAAGTACAACAAAAATACACTTAGCGCCACTTGCACCATCCCACTAACCCGGGGTTTACGGGTTAAACCGTTAACCCAGTGTCAAATTGTACTGGTAACTATGGTAACTCCAGGTTTAACCGGTTAACCCCGGGGTTGTGAATGGTGCAAGTGGCCCTTAGAATTACAAAAATAAACTTAATCCCCACAAGGAGAGTTAATTAACTAATAGGAACAAATTGACTTTTGCAATTTCTATTAGTTCTTGCAATTTATATTATCTGTTTGTTGAAATTATATTTGGGATTACTGAGCTGTTTGTAGATATAAATAAACTTTACAGAAATAGTGAAACGTCCATAATTATTACTAAAACTTCATTTTTCCCCCAGTACAGAACTGTTTTTTAATTCCTGGTGATGATTTTTCTCTCAGTGCGCTTACGCTATTCTTAACGCCGATCCAATATTCAGCCGGGGCAATGGTACCTTTTGCCGCGGAACGTCACATATCTTTTCTATTTCATATCTAGTGCATCTCTAATTTATTTCCCGAATCGCGCCGTTATATAGTAATAGTAGGAATAATAATGAAGGCTTAGGTACAATGATGGAGACAGTATAGGTAGGTACTTATGTGTCTTTTTATTTCCTTTCTTCAGATGGTACAATAGTAGTTTTGGTTACAAGGGATCAAAATGATATATTTCTGTCAAGGGCGTGCATTGAATCCTGAATGAAGCGATGGATTCTACAATAAAGTAGAATCCTGAGCGTAATTAGGGATTCAAGTGTTAACGCCCAAGATTAAATAATTTTGATACCATGTGACACATACTTACTGCTTTTCACATCGACTATGAGGAAAATAAAGAAATCTTAGTGTTGACACAATCTGATGCTTAAACAGATTACTTAAGCTAAAAAAAAAACTGGTCAAGTGCGAGTCGGACTCGCCTTTCAAGGGTTCCGTACATCACATAATTTTCAACATTTTTTTGTACGTGAAACGTCTTGAAAAACCCGAATGGGTCAATCAAAAACCAGATGTAACATGAAGTTTTCTGGCGTGGTGGCTTATATCTTTACATCTCTGAAGATTAAATGCCGAACAATAGTACAAGTGTCCAAATGCGTAGAGCTGAAAACAGTGAAAACTCGAGCGTCCGACGGGTCGCGCTTCCTACAACTTCCGAAAGTGTTTTAAAAGCGAAGGCCGAAGAGAGATAATACGTACAGGATGGCCAAAAATAAAAGTGTATTTTCGTAGCCAGGGAGGTTTTGGGATTATACTGAGCGACTTTTAGTATGGGACCAACCCCGAAATCGCGAAAAAAGAAGTATCCTCCCATAGAAAACGGACCAGCCTAAATGTATGAAACAGCCAAATTTTTCCTCGCGATTTCAGGGTTGCACGTTGGCAACGGGAATACACTTAGTTTATTTTTTAGCCACCCTGTATACCTAGTGCTTTTTAAAACACGTAACAATAGTAACCTAATCAATCAGTACAGTCAGCAACAGAAGTTGCTAAGCGGGTGAGTGGTTTAAAATGATCTGGACGCGACTTTATAGTTAAGACAATAAGAGCATGTCAAGGTAATTTTGAACAACTTCTGCTGTTGACTGTACTACAAGTACCATTGCGGCTATGTGCCAGTTACAGCCTAGTCGCATTTTTTGTCTTCAGTCCGACTCACGCTTGAAGCTAAAGGAACGCCACTTTGGGACGCTTCGGGCCTTCGGCCTTATGCGGATATCGGCCTATGGCCTTCGCAATAGCTGTCTACATCACGTTTCACTTAAACCATTGCGGCTGTGTCCCTAAAAAACGTTAACCGCATTTATGTTCTTAAATCCGACTCACGCTTGACTCTAGATTTCTAATAGGTTTTCCTGTCATCTTTAGGTAAAGGACTATTTTGTGTATTTTTTTCAGAATTTTAGACCCAGTAGTTTCGGAGATAGAGGGGGGGGAATGGTCATTTTTTGTCTATTTTCTTGAATAACTTCTAAAATTTTTATCCTAAATTTATAACAAAAATATATTTGAGATTCCCAAAATGAGCTCTTTCGTTTGATATGTAACACGATATAGTTTTCAAAACTTTGTTTTTTAATTTTATCGTTTACCCCCCAAAAGTAGCCCCTATGTTTAAAATTCATTTGTTGACGTTACATATCCGTCTTTGGGTCACAGACTTACATATGTGTACCAAATTTCAACTTAATTGGTCCGGTAGTTTCGGAGCAAATTGGCTGTGACAGACGGACAGACGGACAGACAGACGCACTAGTGATCCTATAAGGGTTCCGTTTTTTCCTTTTGAGGTACGGAACCCTAAAAATGTACAAAAAAATGTAAAAATAGTGTGCTTGAACAGAAAAGTGTTACTTTGATCCCTCCTAGCAGGGAGGAAAAGTGCCACTTTGATCCCTCCTAGTAGGGAAGAAAAAGCTCATTTCCGAATAGGTGGTGTGAAAAATGTATTTTCCATATGGAGCTTCGAATTGAGTAGACAAGTTAGCGAATGCTGCGAAATGACAACTCAAAAGTTTAAAATATATTTAAAGAATACAACTGCGTCTATTAAAAAAATATTGCACTACTCAAAGTAAAAGCAACTTATTTAATTAAAGCGCTGTATTCGGTTTTACTGCTGCAAAGTGCAGTTACATTAACTAACTCAGCTTTATATGTCCACTGGCGATGGCAGACACTTTTTATGACCTACTTAGTTAATACTTTAGTTCTGAACTTTGACTTCACATTCCATTCATTTCTGTTCCAACCCTTTTTGTAATAAATTTCTCCTAAAATAGGTTTATCGCCCGTAGTTCCTGTTTCATCAACAAAACCTCTTCCGTAATATACTTAATTTCCAAACACATTTTTCTCTTAGACACCCATAAATGTCGTGATAGAAATAATTCACGGAAAGTTTTTTCTACAGAGTGGCGTTTTCGATTGTGACTATTTGTAAAGTCATGCCCGATAAATTGTACCTATTCGTACTTAATGTAATTTTATTGTGAAAACGTACCGTTTGTTCAGAATACGACTTTTCAGAAATGCTGAAGTGTCTTATGTTTTTTGGTATAAATTTTCTTTAAAATTATATTACCTATATTACCTATAATATTACCTATTTAAAAAAATATTTCTCCAATATAAATGGACTACTTTCAGAATGTCTCTCTACTTTTATGCCTAAACTAATAAATTATTATTATAACAAGCTCAGCATAGAGACTTCAAGTTTTATCAGCTATTGACATCGATATAAATTGTGCATCGATTTACCTAGTCCGATGAACCGCGCCAAGCACAATCATTCATTCTGAATCGACCGAAATCCTATTCCTACAGCTCAGATGCAGCTTGCAGTAGGTCTCGTAGAATATTGCCTTTCGAGCTCTCGACGTAGCCTTCAATACCTATAGTATCTAACACACTAATATCCAGTTCGGTATTGTACAGTGATCGTCCATTTTCCAGCATTTTTGGTGCAGCGGAGTGGTGTTAACGGAATTAGTATAAATAATTTCAACCCGAATGATTAATTAGCGTTTTACGTTAATATTAACCTTAATTTACCATTTTAGTTGAAATTATCTATACCAATTCCGTTAACACCACTCTGCTGCACCAAAAATGCTGGAAAATGTACGATCACTGGTAATGTACGAGTATGAACCAGGTTTTGGTTGAAATAAAGTGTAGCTACTTTTTTCATACTATTATTTCTGTACCCAGTGATTCACAGCAGTGAATAGAATTGCATAATATCTATATTACACATTATACTAGAGGTGTACCAACAATAGCAATATAGGTACCGGGTGTGGCCTGTAATATGAGCAAAAAAGTAAACAGTAGGCTGTACTCCTCATACTGACTAACATTTGTTCAGCAACTTTTAAAAATTACTTGTGGTTTGATTTTTAATACACTTTAAAGTTTATTCTAAGACGCAATGTATTGCGAATTTTGTTTTGTTTAAGGCGTGACAAGCAACGTCAATCACAATGATATGGCGTGGCGATGGTGTCCATTGAAAATAATATTTATTTTGTATGAAAAATAGCGTGGGGCTAGCCTAGCTAAATAGGGCTAGCGTGGGGACTATAGCCCAAGCCCTCTCACGCATGAGAGGAGGCCTGTGCTCAGCAGTGGGACGTATATAGGCTGAAATGATGATGATGATGATGATGAAAAATAGGGAGTCTAAATAATTCATCGTTTTTAAAAGTTGTAGAACAAATGTGTCACCGTTTGAGGAGTACAATCTATGTTTTAATTATTTGCTTGTGTTACAGGCCACACCCGGTATGTACCTTGCTGACTTGGTGTCAGCGCTACGCGTCCGCACCATGTATAATAAATGAATCGCCCTGCGTGTTCCGCACCAATAATTCTCTACTCCGGCCGAGAGAGATTGGCACTTTACAGAATTTTGCGAGAACTGCGGCCTCTTCTGGGAATTCCGATAATCAGCTTTACTTAAGGGATTGGATTCGAAAACTCGATTGTATCCGGAGTGATTTTAATAATTCATCACCCTGTACATTCATTCCGCCTTAAAGTAAGAAAGGTCCAATCTTTGAGAAAACGTACTGCATTAGTCAATCTAAATAAAATGTAAATAAAGTAATTTTAATAGCTGAATATGTTTTCTTCGACAAATATTGTAGGAATTTTTAACGTAAGGAAACGACGTACAAATATAAAAGTTTTCGTAAACTTTATTTAATTTTAGGGATAAAGGTCTTTGCTTGAGTATTAGGAGTGAGAAATTAAATAAGGCAATTTAAAAACAATTGGTCTAGAAAGGAGCGATATTTAAGCTATAAGTACGTTTGCAACCGTTAATAAAGATTACGGAACAAAACTGACCATTTCGGCATACAGAATAATACTTAATTCAGAATGTAAATTTTTAATAACTAACTAAACAGATACAAGTACCTAATTAAAAATCAGTTTGTTAGGGATTTGATTCGTTTGCTTAACCATTTCCCAAAACCAAAACAAACTCAATCATTTGTTTTTAATTCTGCAACATACATTGAATTTCAATCCTATGCCCAACACGCCAACCACATATTTTATTACGCTTTCCGAGTAATTGTTCTATCGATACAACAAATATTTTATTTTTGTAAAAGAAACTTAGGGCCCGATTCGGATTTTGAGATAGACATCTATTAGATATCTTTTAGACATCACCAAGATACGATAACGATATGTTTAAGATCTAACCTGTCAAATCTGACATTTGAACGATTTCCACGGGATATGACTTAGAGATCCAATTCACATCTAATATATATCTTACTCTATCTAACATAAAAGTGACATTGGTTGCCCGAATTGCGCTGCAAAAGAGAACTAGTTGATATCTAAACTATAACGTGTCTAGAATGGATCTAGTACGTGTCGTCTCTTGTGAATATTAAAGAATTAATAAATTTGGGGTTGCATTGTCATACCATCACTTCACTACACCTTACAAAACAAAGTCCTCCACCGCGTCCGTCTGTTCGTGTGTTTGTGTGTTTGTTCGCAATAAACTCAAAAACTACTGTACGGATTTACATGCGGTTTTCACTTATCAATAGAGTGATTCTTAAGGAAGATTTAAGTGTATAATTTGCTAACCCGTGGGTCGCTAGTTAAGTTATAAGTAGGTACCTTTTCTTGCTTAGAATTTAAATGGAACTAGGGTGGTGCCGAATTTTCTTCAGCACCAATTGTAAGTATTCAGCATAATCATGCGTGAACATTACTGAGTACTACTGGAACATATCTAGACGGCAAATAATAATAAGTAAACTTGCACTTACTTCCACCAAGCCATAAAACGACCGCAGCGAAAATGGAAGCCATGATAGCGATGCGTGTGTAGTATGTGCGTTAAGCCGCGCTCACACGTCACGTCATCACCGTCTCGTGGCGGCTTCGCCCCTTCCGATTCCTCTTCATTTTTAATACCACTTTCCCAATATTGGAAACTTCTCGGGCATCGTGAAATATTACAAGCTATTGAGTGCGCGCTCGAACCACCTCCGTGTTCTCAGGTGACCATGAGTTCTGGAACAATAAGAAAATTGGAATTTAACAGATGTATGAAACTCCTTTTTTTATGTGACTACAGATCGATTCATTCATGAAGACACTTGCTTTGGTTCGTATTGTCATGCTATTGAACTATATTGACAAATCTTTAGTAGCATGACAGTAAGTACGAACCAAAGCACGTGTCTTCATGAATGAAGAGTCAGTAGTCGTAGTATAGATAGTGTCACTACGACAACTAGACCTTAGTTTTATTGCATTACGTACGTAGTTAATTGTAGTCAATGCAACAGATTTTCTGAATTTTAAACTTTCGCAAGAATTTTAGCCTTCTGTAAGAGTTCATGGTACTAGGCAAAGTTCTCAAAATGTACGATATAGTTACGCTTATGTATATATTTAGAATAGCTGATACGAGATATCCTCTATTAATTAGAACAATTAGCATCTAATTAGTGTTATTTGATGTTCTACAGAAATCCTGTTTTTGAAAAACATTTTATCAACTAATAAATGTGATTTATAAGAAAGAAGAAAAATATAAGGTTTAAAAAATAAGAAGGTACTTACTCTAAAACGTACCTCAATGATTAATATTTACATTCAATTAAAAATATTTTACTTAACGATCTTCCTTATTTCACTATAAATTATTCTCAGCGCTCGTTAATTTATTTAGAGGTGTTTTTATTCGTAAATAAATACAGTCTGTGGCCTGTAATACGAGCAAAAAATTTAACTGTAGGCTGTACTCCTCAGACTGACCAACATTTGTTCAGCAACTTTTAAAAATAACTTGTGGTTTGATTTTTAATACACTTTAAAGTTTATTCTAAGACGCAATTTATTGCGAATTTTGTTATGTTTCAGGCGTGACAAGCAACGTCAATCACAAAGATATGGCGTGGCGATGGCGTCCATTGAAGATAATATTTATTTTGTATGAAAAATAGGGACTCTAAATACTTCATAATTTTTAAAAGTTGTTCAACAAAAGTGTCATAGCTTGAAGAATACAATCTATGTTTTAATTATTTGCTCGTGTTACAGGCGGTATATCCCACGTTCCTCCCTCCCTCCCTCCCTTTAAAACAACACATTCAAAAACCGTTCCAAGTTAACCTATAAACCATAAAAAACAAATTGCTAGCACGGTTAACGGCGCCAAAGAAAAGCGAACTGTTTTCAATGGCAATAAAAGTAAAAAGATCTTTTCATTAAACGTATTGTGGACGTGTAGGATTTATCGCCTCGCGAGACACTCCATTCACGTTGCGTTTTGTTGTCTCGAGATCGATTGGCTCCGAATAAAATACATTCGCCGTTCGCCAATTGAATGGCGTACCCCGGTGCTATGTTTCAGGGAAGCGGCACTTTTTCAGGCAGAGAGAGGACTAATGGCCCGCGCTAGCCCCGACTTTCAATAAATGCTCCGCGTTGTCCCCACGCTAATCTATTCCCCCTCCCGAAATTATGTCTGAACTTCCCTTTTTTCAGTGATTTAAAGAAATGCGATTTGAATTTAGATTTACATTGTTTGTTTTGCTTTAGCTTGTAATACTGCGAATTACGTCTATGTTCTTTTATAATGTAAACGGTTGTATCGCCTTTGTACAAAGCGCAATAAAGCAACCCAAGAGAGAACAATGTTTTTAATTCACGATCGTTTTTGAACTTTAATTGTTTGTATTTTGATTTAACGTGGGAGAAAAAAATACTTGTATTGAAAATTATTTCATTATAATGTAAGCAAAAAATATATTTGAATGCAAAATAAATAGTTATAATCAAAGCGTCTTCACACTCTTCATTCAGTAACTTATTTGAACCCGGGACCATCAGCTTCATAGGCAGGGTCACTACACTACCCCAGACAGGTCTAAATACCCATGGATCATAAGGCAACAAATACCCATAGATTAATGTCATATCGCTTAAAAAAAAACAACGGGTTGCACTCCGGGAGTGCCGACACGACAGAAGTGAAAACTCAATGACTAGTCCAAAATGTCTGCAGCACTATGCATAATTGACTCATCCTCCTTTCTATTGAAAAACTTTAGTGCCGAAATTGCTGGCCAGTGAGCTTAAATTTGTAGTGTTAATTGTTTAAAATTCGAATAGAAATTGTAAAGTTACCTTGCAGACCTCGCATCTAAATATATTTGGTCATGATATTTTGAGTTTTATTCACCAGTACTAGAGTTCACTTTTATTAGCAATTTCATCTATATTTGAGTGATATAAAGAATGTAACTGTGAGATCCTCGTATTTCAGCCCGTACAAGATTAGAACATTGAGCTTTATTACATAATATTAAAGTCCAGTTTTTAATAATTGATCTGATTATGATACGTTATGACTAAAGCTTTTTTGGTGAATAACATTGTCCGTGACACATGACGTCAGCGTTACGTTACGCGTTACGCTGAATCGAGTTTATCATTTTTTCCCCACCTCAAAAAGTGCTCAGCGCCGCTAAAGAAGTTTTCACTTCAAAAAATATTCATCTTAGATACACAAGACAATACTCGTAACAGCTTAACTCAGCCCATGCTAGCCACATTTACCCGTATATCACGTTGTGTTAGAAATTGGCAACACACTTTACCCTCATTATAGTTTACCGTATTAACGCTACCCCGCGTGCTAGTAAGTTTCCATTACGGCAAAGTTGTAAGTAAGCACCTGAGCCACCTAGATCCTGCGTTGTGGCGCGGTACGGCAAACACCCGAGTGGGGCGTCGTTGTTTGGCAAGCTGTCTAACTAATTGCCGCTCTACCAGCATGCTTCGCTCTATCGCGTGCGGTGGCAAGTGAAAAGCGATTAACCATTTTTCCGTTTTTTCTTATACTAACTAAAAAATAAGTGTTCCGTGAACAAAGTTTTGTACGGAATACTAATTACACTGTAAATATCTCAGTAATGATAACTTGTTTTATCATTGCTCGAACATATCAGTATAACCTACAAGTCGGTAAGTTTACACGCATGTAACGTAGCGAAGCGTTCTTGTTTGGCAAGCTGTCTAAGTAATTGCCCAGCCACCAGTAACTCTGGTGATTACGGCTGTAAGTGAAAAGCGATTATAATTTTATGTTACAAGAATCTTGAGTTTCATTACCTCTATTCCTAGGTAGGTATGTACCTAGCACAAGAATCAAACGTACGGAACCCTAAAAAGAAATCATTGGGGAAAACGACCTGTTTCAAAATGATCAGAGTACTCGTACTGACAATTAACATGCCTTTAAATACCCAACTGCTTTTTTAATACTTTATTTTTCAACAGATCTGGAATGCTGGTATATGAACCTAAAAAGTAGGTAGTACAATTGTGGATTATGATACAAATGAAAATGTATGTACACGTATAGGTAGCTGCAAAATTGCATACCTACTATGAATGGAATTTTGCAGCTCGTTGTACCATCTCGCTCCGCGATTTTTACGCCATTTAGGGTCCTAGCTAAATTGGTTGTCCCTTAGTTACGATATAGAATGTCCAGTTTTGCTAAAACCCTAAATGGCGCAACAAGGAGCGTGACTGTACATTAAATATAAATAAATTAATAGTAGAATCTGGTTATTTACATGTTTACTGGACTTATTTTATCATGTATATTATTATTGTATCATTATAATTATATCATTATTCTCTTTATTTATTTTTCGTCTTAAGTTAGGTTGCTTATAACATGAATATAAAAGTAAAATACAAAAGCACATAAAAACAATAAAAAAATATTATTATCATTATTTATTTATTTGTATATTACATGTGCATTGTTCATTAAAAAAAAGAAATTTTCCTAACCAACATTAAGTTATCTGCTTCTTACTTGGGCCACCGCACCCGGGGCCCAGCTTGCTGCATTTGAAAGTTGTGTGAAGGAGTTAACAGATCTCGAACAGGTGCTCAAGCCTCGATCGCACAACGTATGGTCGATATAGTATTCTAAACTTTACCAGTTGCCACTTTGTTGGCAATTGGCTATTTCCATGTTTATTGGACTTATTTATCATTGATTTCATGTGCATTGTTTAAAAAAAAAAACATAATTTCCTAACCAACATTAAGTTATCTGCTTCTTACTTGGGCCACCGCACCCGGGGCCCAGCTTGCTGCATTTGAAAGTTGTGTGAAGGAGTTAACAGATCTCGAACAGGTGCTCAAGCCTCGATCGCACAACGTATGGTCGCTATAGTATTCTAAACTTTACCAGTTGCCACTTTGCAGATCGCTCACGTACTCGCGCCGTTGCAGGCAAAGATGTTTCTACATTGTCTTGCCACGTAACTTTATTTGTTACGTAACTACGTGTGACGCGAGCTATTGTTAGTTATATAATACAGTAAGAACCTGTACATTACAGGTGGATACTTTATACTTAAGAAGAGTTTAAAGGCAGCAGCATAAATAAAACCTAACACATATCAATATTTACTTATTCTCTTTTTGAAATTAACCCTGGTATTTTACTTTCATAAGCAAATTTAACAATCGTCTGCTGAATAATATAACTTGCGAATATATATATGTACCTGTTAAGGTATAAAATTAGTTTATATACACTGTCATTAAAATATACTTATATTAATAGCTACTGATCTAGGTCTACTTACTTCTTGATAAATATCATAGTGGTCTTTACTTTTTCTTTAAAAACATTCTTTGATAAGTTTTTCCTTTAACTATAGTTAACAGGTCATTTGGAACGTACACTGACATCTGAATGAATAAATTTAGCTATCGTGCGTATCGCTCGCGCCTAGACATCTACAGACAAGTACGTGCGAAATGCACGATAAATGAATGACGTCATTTAGATGTCATTTTGATATCAGTGTACCTACGTTCGAATTGGCCTGCAAGTCAAGTTACTGGTATAGCTAACATTTTTGAATTCGCTACCTCTAAGCAATTCTAACAGTGTTCCAATTTAACTTGGCCTGATTCTCAAATACAAGTAATTCAATATTTGCGTCAATTTCAGTTGGAAGGCGAGCCGCAAACAGTTCACAAGTTACTTGTTACCTGCCCGTTACTGCACATACTGCAGCGGGATTTACTTGAATCGATCGCGATTCAACACAGTTGTACCTACCATAGACATGTTATGTAGGAATGAAATACTTATTATGTAACCTATGAATATTGTAGAAACATCGCAGTAATCTAAAAGTCCTAAAACTACGATTCCGATGGCGTTTTTAGGGTTTAGTGTGTCACACCTTAAACCCTCCTCTCGTGTACAGTCACCTGCAATAATATGTTACACAACGAAGGCCGCAAAGATATCTGACACGATCTTATTTGTAGAGCCATAAGAGCGTGTCACATATTTTTGCGGCCTTCGAAGAGTAACATATTATTGCAGGTGATTGTACCTAATCATATAAATACCATAGAGTTATGAAATAAAAGAGTAAAGTTTAAGAAAAATAATAGTTGTCTGTAAAGTCGGTTTACTGACGGTATTTTTGCGTGATAACACTGATAACGTCATAAGAAAACATTACCATTACATTATGTAACGTTACTCGTACCATAGAGATCCTTCTATAACGTTACCATGGAGATTTGTCCACAACGTGACACTTTTCGTGCATGCTACCGGTCCGGTCGACTTTATCACGTCAAAAAATGTGCCTTAAATTTGACAGCCAAAGTAGATATCGCTGTACGGGTGTACGGCTACGTTCATTATGTGGCAAAGTGTGGTCTCTAGTTGTCAAAAGATGATGTTTGACAATTTAGTTATCATTAGACAAATATACATAATTGAGCCGCGTTCGGTTGTCAAACTCCGGGGCACAATTTTCTCTTAAACTTTACACCACAATCTGAGGTAAGTAAATACGTAGGTGTTGTTTTCTAACACCAACCTGCATTTATTTTAAGTCAAATCTTAATAGCCACGAATATCGACTTTCATTGATTACTCTTATTAAATCTCTCGCCGAGCAAGGGCCACATGTTGTCACGTGTCAGGCAGAGCAATGGCGGCCAGCGCTGACCCCTCTCCCCCGTCGATACGTCACCGACACTTGACACTTTATTTTATCACCCACTCGTTTACACTTCAACGAACTTTCTGCAAAATTGCAGACAATATCTCAAGATTTAAAAGATAGGAAAACATGCGACTGTTAAAGGATCTCAACAATATTTCTAGAAGATAAGAATATTTAAAGCGTCTGCGACGGGGTGTAGGCGTAAGAGGTTTATTTGCTTACCGCATATACGCTGGAATAATTTTTAAGAAAAAAAAACCGACTTCCATGGGGGCCGATGAAAGATTATTGTAGATGGTACACTATGTAGAAAAGGAGGTAAAACCACCCACTTTTCTACTAGCATTTCGCTTCTGTATAATGGCTCCTCTACAGGATGGGCCAACGCCGGCCACTCCAAGGGACGCAGCCATGCGGTAGAATGAGATTGCAATATCACTTGCTCCCTCTAACGCATAAATGCGTCCCTTGGAGTGGCCGGCGTTGGCCCATCGTGAAGAGGAGCCATGAGGGTCGTAGTTCTAGCCTAACCTAACCCACTCCTCAGATAGCAGTTCGGTTCTGTGCGGATCGCAGTTCGAACCTAATCAAACCCACTTTTCAAGTAGCATTTCGTTTCTGTAAGGCTCGCAGTTCTAACCTAACCTAATTCTTGTTCGGTTCTAAGAGTAAAGTTTAAGAAAAATAATGGTTGTCTGTAAAGTCGGTTTACGGACGATATTTTTGTGTGATAACGTCATAAGAAAACATTACCATTACATTATGTAACGTTACTCGTACCATAGAGATCCGTCTATAGCGTTACCATGGAAATTTGTCCACAACGTGACACTTTTCGTGCATGCTACCGGTCCGGTCCGGTAGCATGCACGAAAAGTGTCACGTCTTATAAATCGATGAACACCGGGTGTTCATCGATTTATAAGACTTTATCACGTCAAAAAATGTGCCTTAAATTTGACAGGTAAAGTAGATATCGCTGTACGGGTGTACGGCTACGTTCATTATGTGGCAAAGTGTGGTCTCTAGTTGTCAAAAGATGATGTTTGACAATTTAGTTATCATTAGACAAATATACATAATCGAGCCGCGTTCGGTTGTCAAACTCCGGGGCACAATTTTCTCTTAAAATTTACACCACAATCTGAGGTAAGTAAATACGTAGGTGTTGTTTTCTAACACCAACCTGCATTTATTTTAATTCAAACTTTAATAGCCACGAATATCGACTTTCATTGATTAGTCTTATTAAATCGCTCGCCAAGCAAGGGCCACATGTTGTCACGTGTCAGACAGAGCAATGGCGGCCAGCGCTGACCCCTCTCCCCCGTCGATACGTCACCGACACTTGACACTTTATTTTATCACCCACTCGTTTACACTTCAACGAACTTTCTGCAAAATTGCAGACAATATCTCAAGATTTAAAAGATAGGAAAACATGCGACTATTAAAGGATCTCAACAATATTTCTAGAAGATAAGAATATTTAAAGCGTCTGCGACGGGGTGTAGGCGTAAGAGGTTTATTTGCTTACCGCATATACGCTGGAATAATTTTTAAGAAAAAAAAACCGACTTCCATGGGGGCCGATGAAAGATTATTGTAGATGGTACACTATGTAGAAAAGGAGGTAAAACCACCCACTTTTCTACTAGCATTTCGCTTCTGTATAATGGCTCCTCTACAGGATGGGCCAACGCCGGCCACTCCAAGGGACGCAGCCATGCGGTAGAATGAGATTGCAATATCACTTGCTCCCTCTAACGCATAAATGCGTCCCTTGGAGTGGCCGGCGTTGGCCCATCGTGAAGAGGAGCCATGAGGGTCGTAGTTCTAGCCTAACCTAACCCACTCCTCAGATAGCAGTTCGGTTCTGTGCGGATCGCAGTTCGAACCTAATCAAACCCACTTTTCAAGTAGCATTTCGTTTCTGTAAGGCTCGCAGTTCTAACCTAACCTAATTCTTGTTCGGTTCTAAGAGTAAAGTTTAAGAAAAATAATGGTTGTCTGTAAAGTCGGTTTACGGACGATATTTTTGTGTGATAACGTCATAAGAAAACATTACCATTACATTATGTAACGTTACTCGTACCATAGAGATCCGTCTATAGCGTTACCATGGAAATTTGTCCACAACGTGACACTTTTCGTGCATGCTACCGGTCCGGTCCGGTAGCATGCACGAAAAGTGTCACGTCTTATAAATCGATGAACACCGGGTGTTCATCGATTTATAAGACTTTATCACGTCAAAAAATGTGCCTTAAATTTGACAGGTAAAGTAGATATCGCTGTACGGGTGTACGGCTACGTTCATTATGTGGCAAAGTGTGGTCTCTAGTTGTCAAAAGATGATGTTTGACAATTTAGTTATCATTAGACAAATATACATAATTGAGCCGCGTTCGGTTGTCAAACTCCGGGGCACAATTTTCTCTTAAAATTTACACCACAATCTGAGGTAAGTAAATACGTAGGTGTTGTTTTCTAACACCAACCTGCATTTATTTTAATTCAAACTTTAATAGCCACGAATATCGACTTTCATTGATTAGTCTTATTAAATCTCTCGCCGAGCAAGGGCCACATGTTGTCACGTGTCAGGCAGAGCAATGGCGGCCAGTGCTGACCCCTCTCCCCCGTCGATACGTCACCGACACTTGACACTTTATTTTATCACCCACTCGTTTACACTTCAACGAACTTTCTCCAAAATTGCAGACAATATCTCAAGATTTAAAAGATAGGAAAACATGCGACTGTTAAAGGATCTCAACAATATTTCTAGAAGATAAGAATATTTAAAGCGTCTGCGACGGGGTGTAGGCGTAAGAGGTTTATTTGCTTACCGCATATACGCTGGAATAATTTTTAAGAAAAAAAAACCGACTTCCATGGGGGCCGATGAAAGATTATTGTAGATGGTACACTATGTAGAAAAGGAGGTAAAACCACCCACTTTTCTACTAGCATTTCGCTTCTGTATAATGGCTCCTCTACAGGATGGGCCAACGCCGGCCACTCCAAGGGACGCAGCCATGCGGTAGAATGAGATTGCAATATCACTTGCTCCCTCTAACGCATAAATGCGTCCCTTGGAGTGGCCGGCGTTGGCCCATCGTGAAGAGGAGCCATGAGGGTCGTAGTTCTAGCCTAACCTAACCCACTCCTCAGATAGCAGTTCGGTTCTGTGCGGATCGCAGTTCGAACCTAATCAAACCCACTTTTCAAGTAGCATTTCGTTTCTGTAAGGCTCGCAGTTCTAACCTAACCTAATTCTTGTTCGGTTCTAAGAGTAAAGTTTAAGAAAAATAATGGTTGTCTGTAAAGTCGGTTTACGGACGATATTTTTGTGTGATAACGTCATAAGAAAACATTACCATTACATTATGTAACGTTACTCGTACCATAGAGATCCGTCTATAGCGTTACCATGGAAATTTGTCCACAACGTGACACTTTTCGTGCATGCTACCGGTCCGGTCCGGTAGCATGCACGAAAAGTGTCACGTCTTATAAATCGATGAACACCGGGTGTTCATCGATTTATAAGACTTTATCACGTCAAAAAATGTGCCTTAAATTTGACAGGTAAAGTAGATATCGCTGTACGGGTGTACGGCTACGTTCATTATGTGGCAAAGTGTGGTCTCTAGTTGTCAAAAGATGATGTTTGACAATTTAGTTATCATTAGACAAATATACATAATCGAGCCGCGTTCGGTTGTCAAACTCCGGGGCACAATTTTCTCTTAAAATTTACACCACAATCTGAGGTAAGTAAATACGTAGGTGTTGTTTTCTAACACCAACCTGCATTTATTTTAATTCAAACTTTAATAGCCACGAATATCGACTTTCATTGATTACTCTTATTAAATCTCTCGCCGAGCAAGGGCCACATGTTGTCACGTGTCAGGCAGAGCAATGGCGGCCAGCGCTGACCCCTCTCCCCCGTCGATACGTCACCGACACTTGACACTTTATTTTATCACCCACTCGTTTACACTTCAACGAACTTTCTGCAAAATTGCAGACAATATCTCAAGATTTAAAAGATAGGAAAACATGCGACTGTTAAAGGATCTCAACAATATTTCTAGAAGATAAGAATATTTAAAGCGTCTGCGACGGGGTGTAGGCGTAAGAGGTTTATTTGCTTACCGCTTATACGCTGGAAAAAAGGAGGAAACGGTTAAGCAATGTGACAATAAAATTTAAAATGTTCTATTTATACAAGTACCTATCCTTATTGGACTTGTTATATGTGAACAAAGTAGCTAGATTTTCTAATTTAAACATATAACGGACTCAAGTAAACATATACCTAACGATCAAAGACATGTAGCTTCATATAAGATGAATAAAGTCAAAGGAAAAAACGTGCCTCGGAAATCAAGAAATAGTCATTCTCGCGTAGATGCCGCACACACCTTTGGCCTATGCTCGGCTAGATGGCGTGACGACACCGTTTCATATTTAACAATTTTAACACATAGATATCAGTGAATGAACATGGGTCAAGTATATACATTATAGTGATAATTTTATACGTTTTCATTTTGAATTTTGGTCGTGTTTCGATAGATGGCAGTAAATTTACTGTGACTACAAAATTTACTATGACAGGACCCCTCTATACTATATATTCTCTTTGCTAACGATTTAGCTTAATTTTTTTGTTTAGGAGCGTAGCAAAGTTTCATTAAATACAAAAGTGTTTTGTTGCGAATGATTGATATTAAATAAGCGCACAGCCAAATTCATTTTTTCGGATGACTTTAAAAAAATGCCGAGATCCTGCCGAGTCATGCTTACTCACTACTTAACTATAGGGTCTTGCAGCAGCTTCTAATTTCGATAGGTAGAGTAAAACCAATCTTATGGCGGGAACCGCTCAAACTTTAACTAAATATATGTGAAGTGTTTGTGCTTATGTACTTTCATCGAATGTTTTTTATTGCTTAAGTATTGTAAACTCTCTGATCTCATACAATGTAGATAAAAGATAAACCGAGGAACAAGAGGATCCAAAAAATAATAATAAAATAATTATTAATATTGAAATGGTTAATTAGAGAACGTCTTTCACGTTATAAAAACATCTTGATATAATCAAAGCATACCGTTTATCTACGAAATATTACTTATTTTTCCATGTCACTTTATTACATACATACTCGATTATCTTAAAGTCGATTATCTTAATAGT
Organism: Cydia fagiglandana; assembly: GCF_963556715.1. Taxonomy (NCBI): domain Eukaryota; kingdom Metazoa; phylum Arthropoda; class Insecta; order Lepidoptera; family Tortricidae; genus Cydia; species Cydia fagiglandana. The sequence continues at coordinate 14,067,971 of NC_085938.1, forward strand.
AAAAAAATATGTACTGTACGTACATTGAAATTGAATAGAAAACTTTTCAAATTGCACGGTGCACCATATGTCCGATGTCAGCAATTCGATGGATAAATTTATTTTATTACAAGTTTGCGTAACTCGAGCATCTTGACGTGGCCCGCGAAACTTTGTGACATGTTCGACACGTCTCCGGGGTAAATTCGACTCCTGTCAACAAAAGGAAATGAACCGTGAAAGGATGGTTACTTTATCTTTAAGTATAACTTTTATCCCGTTCCGTTACCGGTATTGGTTGGCTTGAGACCGACTGCCATATTCGATCTTCAAGATATTCACAAGAGACCACACATACTAGATCCATTCTAGATACGTTAAAGTTTAGATATCAACTAGTTCTCTTTTGCAGCGCAATTCGGGCAATCAATGTCACTTTTACGTTACATAGAATAAGATATCTATTAGATGTGAATTGGATCTCTAAGTCATATCCTGTGGAAATCGTTCAAGAGTATCTCCAGAATCGCGCAAATGTCAAATTTGACAGGTTAGATCTTAAGGCTCCTCTTCACGTTGGGCCAACGCCAACGCCAACGAGGGACGCATTTATGCGTTAGAGGGAGCAAGTGATATTGCTATCTCATTCTACCGCATGGCTGCGTCCCTCGTTGGCGTTGGCGTTGGCCCAACGTGAAGAGGAGCCTTTAAACATATCGTTATCGGATCTTGGTGATGTCTAAAAGATATCTAATAGATGTCTACTTCAAAATCCGAATCGGGCCCCGATTCGAACTTTGAAATTAATGTCGAATTGATGTCATTCGTTATCATTCTCCTGTGCATCTCATTCGTACTTTTAACCTGCGAAATTTTAGATCGATACAATCGATTTTGTTACATTGTTAGTGTTGTTTGTACGTATGCGCATATTTTCATTAAAGTTACAAGTAAATATTAGTGTGTGTGTATACCTAATAAAAGATACAAGTGTGAATATTTAATTAGTACTTAAGTACAAAATATCTATAAATAGTGTCAACGTTGCAAAAACAGAAAGAGTAAAAATATGGAATCTTGTATGATAATATGAAATGCTGAGAACCTTTCAAAGAGATTTATATCTCCATATTGATAACATGCGGGAAAAGTATTGAATGCTATGATATTACAAAGCTTGGATAGACGGGAAATTAATATTGGCGGTAGAGCTTACCATTCCAATATGTAGGTACCTGACGTCATCGATTTATGAATAAACTCTAGCAAGATCCTTTGCTTTTACCTTTGCATACAGTTTCATTGATTCTTATTACATTTCGTTAAAGTATAAAAAACCGGGCAAGTGCGAGTCGGACTCGCGCACGAAGGGTTCCGTACCATAATGCAAAAAAAAAACCAAAAAAAAAGCAAAAAGAAAACGGTCACCCATCCAAGTACTGACCCCTCCCGACGTTGCTTAACTTTGGTCAAAAATCACGTTTGTTGTATGGGAGCCCCATTTAAATCTTTATTTTATTCTGTTTTTAGTATTTGTTGTTATAGCGGCAACAGAAATACATCATCTGTGAAAATTTCAACTGTCTAGCTATCACGGTTCGTGAGATACAGCCTGGTGACAGACGGACGGACGGACGGACGGACAGCGAAGTCTTAGTAATAGGGTCCCGTTTTACCCTTTGGGTACGGAACCCTAAAAAGGTCTAGATAAAACAAAATACAATTTTTCAATGAAAGTATTAACACTGGCCATTGACAGTGACCTTGCTTAAAACGAATTAAGTAATAAATTCCGACCTGGCACCTGCCGCGATAGCAGAGGACGCTGGTTCGATTCCAGCCTGGGGCACTGGAGGCCATGGTCACTTTTTCTTACGGCTCAATTCGGAAAATGAATTAGATTTCTACTAGACTTCAACAAGATACGATATGGATAATTGAAAGATATTAAAATTTGTAAGATAGATATGTCAAATTTGACGTTTCCGCGATTCTGGAGGTCCTCTTGAACGATTTCGACAAGTTATGACTTAGATATCCAAGTCACATCTAGTCGATATCTAATGTAGATCTAGTTGATCTCTAAATCGTCTCTAGATGTTGTGATTATCTCGAAATCCGAATAGGCCTGTTAGTATATGACATTTATTTCAGTTTATAAATTCCGATCTATTAGAAAAACTTTACAGGAAGAGGAAGAGACATGTTTCTATAGACATATTTATGTAATATAATTAAAGAGTAGCAGATGCTATACGGCCAATTTTGACAAACAACTGTTGTACTTCGTAGTTGTCACACCCTTGTCCGGTCGTGGTCTAAATACGATGTACAATGTACATGTATATGAGTGATACACATTTTATTGTTTGGTTGACTCGTTCGCGTCTCTCCTGTAGACATCGGAAAGTTAAGAATTTGGTTGTTGCAGGGGTGATACGTTTTTTCAGTAGTTGAGATTAAAATCACCACAACTTATAAAACAAAGTCCCCCGCCGCGTCTGTCTGTTTGTGTGTATGTTCGCGCTACACTCGAAAACTACTGAGCGCATTTTTGTGCGGTTTTCACCCATCAATTTTCTTATTGAGGAATAATTTTAGGTTTATCATTAATTTGTTAAGGTTTTTATCCCGTGCGAAGCCACGGCGGGTTGCTAGTAAGAAAACATAAATGTATTCTCGTCGTATGGACTGTTACATTCTTTTGCCAATTAGCAACTACCCACACTAGCTTCAGGCAAAGAGAACTTGAAATAGAGAGTTACTGTCATGGTAAATTGTGTAGCTACAGTACATTTATTGCTATCTTTCGATAGACGATTAAAACTGTTAGAACGCCATTTGACTTTGATCATTAAGTATTCTTTCACCGATATGTGTTAACTTGTTAAATATTAATATTAACGCCATCTACTCGAGAATAACCTAAAGGTTATGGCGCCTGCATCGCTCGAAAAGATTACACCATACCTTTGGCGACTATAGGCCAAAGTTATGGTGCAATCTTTTAGCGTATCTATATGTCGGCGGCCGATCGTAAGATCAGGCAAATCGTAATGTGTCACATTAAACCAATATATAGGTAAGATAGGTTCGTTAGTTTGCTTCATATACCCAAAAGGCAAACTGCCCAGAAATAGGAGCCCCGCGTAGCGGGGCTCCGTCGACACAGAGAACGAGTCAAAGATTTTCACGTTTCACGATATGCGTAGGAATTTCACGATATGCCTGATCTTACGATCGGCCGCCGACATATACACTCTATTCTCAATGCTTCAGGTAAACACAGATACCTTGAGATAAACCTTGATATCCTCAGCTAATACTGTCATATGCCGTTCCCTCCAAGGACTAGTAACATTTTCTCGTCAGCTATCATTGCGTCGTATTGCCGCGCGGAGACTCGAGGGAACGTGACAATGGCGGCGGGACTCGAGTGCCGCTTTGTATGTAAAGTATCTATTATTGCTATTCAAATGTCAATCTAAATGTAATTGTGACACTTGCTGGTTTCGCTTGCGTTTTAATATTTGTTTTAGTGGTAAATGGTGTGACTTAGTTTATATGGTGATGGTTATGATAATTTGCTGTCAAATCATAATTGCGGCTCCAGCTAACCGCTTAAACTCCAGCTTTAACCGGTTAACCCGGGGTAATGGGATGGTGCAAGTGACCCTAAATGAGCCGAAAAACTCATTGGTACGAGCTGGGTTCTAAACTCTGCGACCTCCGGATTGCAAATCGCCTACCGCGAACCACTTTCGACGTGTTACTCGTAGCTCCCTGTCACACTTACGTACGAATTTACAAGTGCGACAGAGAGGCAACACGTCGAACGTGGTTCGCGGTAGACCCTCTGGTTAGTGGGTGGATGACACACAGACCGAAACAAAATACCTACATACCTACTAAGTTGACTTATTATTCAGTTTCCGTGAAAAAGTTATAAATTTATCATTATAAGGCCTTTAAAGTTCTTAAAATACATACATGTGAAAAGTGAAACATATGTACCGAAGCGAAGTATTTGGTACATTTATTTATTAAGTGTGCATATTTGGATTAGATTTTACCACATTTAAATATTTTAAATAAATAAATAATACAAATCTTTCTCTTTAACCTGTTTTTGCCATTAATATTCGTATTACTGCGTAAGAATTTGTAGTTTATACGAGTAATAATACGACAATTTTCCTGTTATGAAGTAGGTAATTTGGGAAGTACTTAAACTACTTTACGGAGTAATGATTTTGTACGGTCGTAATATATAGTATGATATGTACCTGAACGAAAAACAGTTACTCAAACCCTTCGAGAATGTAACCAACGGAGACGCCATGTCTATAATTTTCGGTACAAAATAGTCTGCCGTTTTTTGCGGGGGAGGGGCACATCAAATGTATAGGTACGTCATGTCAGATAAACGTCAGTCCATACATTTGGTTGACATGTGGTTGACCATTGGCCGCCTATTTTCGACAGAGGGGAATGCCTGTTAATGACCACTCCGTTTGGTTATATTCTCTAAGCTCAAACCCGTTAATGTTTAGGCCATAGTGAGCAACTTTTACTATGGGACCAACTCCGAAAACGCGGAAATAAAATTGGATGTTTCATACATTTTGCTGGTCTTCTGTTGAAATTTCCTATGGGAGAGTCAATTTTATATTCGCGATTTCGGGGTTGGTCCCATAGTAAAAGTTGCTTAGTATGACCTAAATATTAACGGGTTTGAGTAATTGCTTTTCGTTCAGTTACATACTGTCTTTCTTCCAATTTATTTATTCCAATTGGATATTGTTAAAATAGAGATGCGCGGTGAAGGCGCCCTAAATAGCCGAATCTGGAACTGACATTCGGTAGTTTGTGCGAATACCCATATTATGCTGTCTTCAAAAGCATCATATCAAATGTTAGTATGTTTCGTTTACCTTTTTTGTATAGCTAATATAATATATTTTTTCAAAGTAAAAAAAAATCTTACTATAAACATAAAAAATATTGGAGTATTGACGTCTAGAATGTAAAACAAGTAAATAACCTAAAAAAAGAAAGTTTTGTAATAGTATAGAAATTAAAGTTTAAACTTTTAATATTTTCATTAACTAATTAACAAATTATTTAATTCTTATATATCTAAAAATAGTTATAACCTCCTAAGTCCCTGCGTACAATTTTTTGTACATATTTCAAGATCTATTTTGAACATTTATTGTGTTGTTTTAGGGTTCCAATTTTTATTAAAAACAAAACAATTGCTTCTGGGTCTCAGAAGAATAATCATGTATGCTTTAAAGAAATATTTACGAAATATTTATAAATAAATACGAAGTATTTCTACAAACTTACCATTCAATTTACATGCATCCAATTTAATCAAAATCAGAGTCTAAACACAAAAATATTTAGTTAACACTTTAATTCAGTCAGTTAACAAAACCACGGTGAAACTTGTGATCGTAGCGGCTACGGCGGCGTAGACACGCCTACGGCGTAGCGGACCGGCGCGGTCGGGCGTCTACGAGCAACTAAGCGCATCGCTCGCTCGCTCGCGGTGCAAGCTCGGCGCGGACATTCTTTATTCCTTCCAACTGCACCCAATACTCACTCTTAATTGCTCATGCATTTGAAATGCGTACTTCATAAAATATTACCGACCGCACGCACACATATAAGTATTCACTTAAAAAAGTGAAAAACATATTTTTTTTTTTTTTTTTATTATGAATCGGCTTACTCATGGCCACAGACATTTTTACTAGGCGACCTACCTCGTACTATGTTTCAAACCTAACGGGCTATTTATTTTTTATTTGGGATACAGATACGATTAAAAATGCTGTGTTTGTTCCCCTTTGATCGCCATACATTAAAAAGAGTTTAAGCCTTCACGTTAAATCGAAATTTATTTCCGGTGCGTTTTACAGAGCAAAGGTTTACCGACGCGGCTGTCAATAAAGTAGGTACATACATGTTTAGTACCAGACGGATAAAAATGGAGAAATTATATAAAGAATGCTACACATTTCTCTGAGTGAAACGGAACCACATGAAAAATAATATCCCATTTATGATATTAAAGAAAATCCCCGAAGCCACCGGTGGCTTTATGAAAGAATTTTATAATAAAGAGAAGAAAATTATTCAATTTTCCTTGAAAACAAAGATGGAGCCGAAAGAAATTCCGTTCCCACCTGGGGCACGGGGCTAGTCGAATTTATTAGCATTCAAATGATTTATAACTAGCGAGCAGCAGCTGAATATTTTCTGATTCGTCTTAAATTAAATTCTTTCATTCCTTTGACTGGATTTCATTAAGGGTAACGAAATGCCGAGGAGATGAAAAAGAGATAATATAGGGCGCGATGCGTGCGCGTGGCGAGCTCGCCCGCGGGGTGCGGGGTGCGGGGGGCGGACCTGCTGCAAACTTACGGCGCGATTCGGGAAATTAATTAGAGATTCACTAGATATGAAATAGTAACGTTATGTGACGTTACACGACAAAAGGTACGTTATGGCGGTTGGCGCTTCGTCAGTTTGAGTTTCGAGTTGGCGCTTACGCTATTATTAACGCCGCTCCAATATTATTGCGGCCATAAGGTACCTTTTGCCGTGTAACGTCACATATATTTACTATTTCATATCTAGTGAATCTCTTATTAATTACCCGAATCGCGCCGTTATTCGCTTACTTGGTCTTAAGAGGATACACCACTTCCGCGCGAAATCGCCTTTTCATACAAACGTACAGTCACCTGCAATAAGTACCCTACAAGTGTGATACAGTGGTAGCAAAAATTTATTTTTATTCATTTTTTCACAAAACAGGTTACAGTCATTGCGTTTACATGCATACCTATTAGAGGCGTACAGCGTTCTGAACTGGACTCTAACCCTAAATATGTGTGCACATTAAGAACAGAATTTACATGCGATAAAGGACCCCGCAGCAAACATAGGGAAAAAGTGGTTTCAGTTAAATCTCACGAAATTTTAGTATGATGTTAATATGGCTCTCCTGATCATTTTTTTGTATGGGCACAACTCTCTCAGAAGTATACTTTCAGAAATAATCAAGTATATAATTTTCTATTTACGCGACATGTTTTCTAAAATCGATGTATTGTTGTGACACGCACTGACAGTTATTGACGTTATAAGGTGAAGCCACCGACTGTCAAGAGGAGGAATTACGTAAAAATGGCTAACAAACACATATTTTGTACAAAACAATTACATTGATTATTTCTGAAAGTATACTTCTGAGAGAGTTGTGCCCATACAAAAAAATAATCAGGAGAGCCAAATTAACATCATACTAAAATTTCGTGAGATTTAACTGAAACCACTTTTTCCCTATGTTTGCTGCGGGGTCCTTTGTGTGAAAATGTGTGTAGTATAGTTACGAACGTTTCCGAGAAAATACGATGGCAAAGGAATTCATCACTAAGCACTATGTTATTCGTATACAAACCTAATACCATCACTAGTTTCCTAGAAAATCTCGAGCGGGCAGCCCCGCAAACACCGCGCTACACATTGTTGTAGTAAATATATGTAGTGAAACATCCCCCACGCTACTAACTAAGTAGGTTGATCCGAAGTGTTCAGCGCTTTACGTCCCCGCTTTCCCCTTTTAACTCTGCCTTAAGGGCTTTATACACTTTTAGTATTTATTTATATGTAAGTCAGAATTTGTATTGTAAGCATGAAAAAAACACACTTAATATATATAGATAAATACATATTTAAATCAATTAATATCATGGGATATTATTATACAAATTGGCTAAGCCCCAAGTAAGCTCTATAAGGCTTGTGTTATGGGTACGTAGAGATATAACATATAAATATTTATAAATACTTAAACACTCACGGTCATGAATAAATGCCCGTGCTCATCACACAAAATGTGTGATTACTTGGTTAGTTATTACGCTCATTGGAGTAAATTGGCTATTCCATCGGGTATTTAAGCGTAACTATTTTCAACGGGAGTAAAATCAGCTTCCATAATAGGTCACAGGGATAAACTATATTAAAAAGGTTAAAAACCATAATCCCAAAACACACTGAGAGTGTCGGTACTGTCGGTGTGTGCATAATTTTTACTATCCATATCGTATGCTAATCCTTAATATTACCTCATTTCTTTTAACCAAAATATTACTTTGCTAATCCGCCAAAAGAATCTTTTGGCGGATTAGAAAAGTAATATTTTGGTTTTGATTCATATGGATTTCCGCAAAGTAACGCCTGATTCTGTTCACTATTTCCCTCATTTCTATTTCATTAGGTTCCGTAGTTAGTTGATAATTGATATTATAGTTGATATTATATTGTATGTGTTTGCCATCATCATTAAAAGCAGTATGCATTATCACGCAAAATAGAATTTAAGTTCTCGCATCGAAATAAATAGATCACAGCATTTAACTGGTAACGCAAGCTGAGTGGCGAGCTGACCTTACCATGCATGAATAATGCACAATAACAAGTAGCTGACTCGCGCAGTGTGACGGGCCCTTAACCGCCTACTAATAGTACTAATTGCATAACTGCAGCGCTGCTACTTTCATATTAAAAGTTTCCCTTCGGATATTTTATGACAAACAGAATTTTCTCGTGAACTTTCTCTTAATTAGATTTCTAACACGTGTTTCGTATAGTTACTCGATGTTTTAAATCCTGAAAGTAAGTACACTTTATTTTAAAATGTTTTTTATTTAATAATTAGTTAAATAAATAATGCTGTCTGTTAATGAGAAATATGTATCAATCAATATGACAAACCTACTAAATTTTCAATTTGCAGCCATTTTCAATATTACAATTTGGACGGCTACTAGCTATACTACACTAGCTATAGTAAACTATTTCGAATTAAGGACTATACTCATCTTACCAACTTTGACAGAACAAAATACCGGGTGTGGCCTGTAACACGAGCAAATAATTAAAACATAGATTGTATTCCTCAAACGGTGACACTTTTGTGCAACAACTTTTGAAAATTATGAATTATTTAGACTCCCTATTTTTCATACAAAATAAATATTATCTTCAATGGACGCCATCGCCACGCCATATCATTGTAACTGAAAAAACTTTAGGTAAAATGTATTAAAAATCAAACCACAAGTTATTTTTAAAAGTCGCTGAACAAATGTTGGTCAGTATGAAATAAATAAAGATTAAAATAAATTAAAATTGTCACGTTTTCATAGAAATTTGACGTTGATGATTACAGTTCCACACTTTGTCTAAGCAAATTCCATGCAGAGAGCTTGGTCCGAATTTAGTCTTATTTTGATTAGTTTTTTTTTGTAAGAAAATAAGACAGAGTACACTTTTTAATATTTTGAAGGGAAATACATTATAGCTGCATAAAATAACGGATTGGTCCCCTGTCTCCAGGGCCTGTCTTTCGGACCCGGCTAAGCCTTGGAAGCACCTACAGAAAACCTCTTTACAAGACATGATATATAGGTACCACAGACAAAACATCCTCTAGACTGAGCATAGTCGCGCCACCCCCTCTGCCACGCATACGGTAATTTTACTCCATGTTCGAGTCGAAAATGTCTTTGTGTGACGTCCGTGTCTTTGAACGGACCAATCACGGCACGGGACTTCGCTCACTTCGTCCCGCGCACCCCCGCATTTTTGGCATCATCGGTTGCATGAAATAATTGCTCTAAACTCGGTCTAGATGATTCCTAGTCTATGATAGGTACAGATCAGTGGACTTATTCCAGTAGCTTGCCAGACAAGGGCAAGTAGAAAGATATAATAGGACAATCACTCCGTCACTGTAACACAAACTTGTTTACAAAACAGATGTCTTTGTAGCAGTGTAGGTGTAGGTTCCCGGCTCGATTCGGGAAATGAATTAGAGATGCACTAGATATGAAATAGTAAAGATAGGTATGTGATGTTCCACGGCAAAAGGTACCTTATGGCGGCTGGCGCCGCGATTCGGGAAATTAATTAGAGATTCACTAGATATGAAATAGTAAAGTTATATGACGTTAGACGACAAAAGGTACCTTATGGCGGCTGGCGCTTACGTCGCATAGCGCCGCAATAATATTGGAGCGACGTTAATAATCGTAAGCGCCAACCGACATAAGGTACCTTTTGTCGTCTAACGTCACATAACTTTACTATTTCATATCTAGTTAATCTCTAATTCACTTTCCGAATGGCGCCGTCCCTCTTTTTGTTCGCAATAGCATTATATATTATTCTTTGTTCTAATTGTAAGACAGGTAGCACTGTCCTCGAATACTTAAAGTCACTCAAGGTTTAATAACATAACACTATCCTTGGTACAATGACTCTAGGGCCTATTTTTAGATTTAAGCTAGTTATTAATTTCTTTTACTAATACCACTGTATATATCTTGTTTGTAAATAAACACGATAAATCCAAAAACACATTTTTTGCATAGTTTCCGATTTAGAAATGCCGCGTTCGAAGTTTACCGTGTCTCGGGTAAAAGCGCTCAGGTAAAAAAAAATTGAGGTCAAGGTCCCTTGATTCGCCTACTGACTCGTGCGCGCTCGTGTAATTCTCGATTGAGGCAAACGTTATAATGAAAATAACGTTTGCCTCAATCTGGTCCACATCTTCTTCTAAGTTGAAAATGATGATTTTTATCCACCCGTGCGTTTCGCTCGCACCAATACAAATACATGTACAAACAAGAACGAGAGAAATGGACACGTGACTGATAACAAAATGTCATAATTTTGATATCCGAACGTAATTTCGAACTGACCTCAGAGTTTGTATCTCGGCGCTGAATGCTCGCACAGCTTCACGCGTTATTAAAATATAACGAGCGAGCATAGAACAAAAGCAACCTCGTGTTCGTGGTCCGCTTCATTAAAACCGGCTATTCGTTGACTTCGTTAACTATAGAAACCGCCACGCGGTGACAGCATTAATAGTAGCCCCGACATGCGGTTGTTATAAACCCCTTACTCGCAGTATGGGAATCCAGTAACGCAGGAAAAGGACAATAATGCCTTGCCATAAAGCTTCCTCTTTCTTGTTTTACTGCCCGATTCGGGAAATGAATTAGAGATTCACTAGATATGAAATAGTAAAGATATGTGACGTTCCACGGCAAAAGGTACCTTAGGGTGACTGGCGCTTACGTTTACGCCTCTACATTTAATCAATTGTCCTTTCTTTTGCATCTTTTTACTGAGGTGTGCCAATAAAGAGTATTCTATCTATCTATCTTTACTAGTTCATATCTAGTGAATCACTAATTCATTTCCCGAATCCCGCCGTTAGTGTTTTTTTTTTCTTAGATAGTGATGATAGAAAAGACCAAGTGCGGGTAGTTCGAAAAACTCGCGTAGCTAGAAGATGTTGATGTCAACTATAGCCAGCCTTCTCCGAGACCACGGGACAACGCCGTCCTCGTAACGTCGGAGGTAAATCTTAAAACTTAAGATTAGATATACCGGGTGGGCCCTGTAACACGAGCAAATAATTAAAACATAGATTGTACTCCTCAAACGATGACACTGTTGTTCAACAACTTTTAAAAATTATAAAGTATTTAGACTTCCTATTTTCCATACAAAATAAATATTATCTTCAATGGACGGAATGATTGACGTTGCTTGTCACGCTTTAAACATAACAAAATTCGCAATACATTGCGACTTAGAATAAAGTGTATTAAAAATCAAACCACAATTTATTTTTAAAAGTTGCTGAACAAATGTTGGTCAGTATGAGGAGTACAGCCTGCAGTTAAAGTTTTTTGCTCGTATTACAGGCCACACCGGTATTTATTTCTTCAAGCAGAAGACACAGTATTTTACATAAAAGGATAAAACAAAATCTTTCACTAAAAGATACAATTAATACAAATCTAAAAATGAATCTGAACAAATAAGTTTTCTGACTACCTATCACATTTGGATCTCAATATATGCCAAAAGAAATTATTACTTTGATCGATGAGGTACATTTCATTCCTTCATAGATAATTATGATTGAACTACAAACTTATATTTCTAAAGTACCTACTCTATTATTTATAAAGTAAAATATTTTATATGAAACTTTAAAATGATACTATAAGTACATACATCGCTAGTATATCATAGTTCATAGAAGAATTGCGGCTAAGCTATTTGTTTTGATGAAAGTTCGAAAACTAATCTAACATTGTTTGCAAACTTCAAGTAGTTACGTAGCCATGTTTCATTTTATTAATTTAAGGTTAATAGAAAACACGAGGGAGGTTAGTAATATGATCCCTTGATACCGGGCAACCACGTCACATATAGACGTCTTTAATTTGTGGTTAATGGTTTATACATTCGAGTTATTATAACCGTAAAGCTGGATTAAAAAGTAAAACATAATCAGTAAAATAAAATATTTTTTTATATAAGTGACTACCCTACAATAGTACATTACTACAAAGGCCGGGACGAAAGGGGTTGCCGGCCGAAGACATATAGACGGCCGAGCGAAGCGAGGCCGGATAGGTCTGAGCGCGGGCAACCCCATTTCCCGCCGAGGTATGTATAGTGCTTTTCTCAAACATACAATGAAATAAATAAAATAAAAAATCCACGAAACCCAAGTTTTATTTATAGAAAAAACTAAAAGTAAACTACACCCAAAATATAACCAACACGTACCTATATCATTATCACACGTATGTTTTACACGAGTCGTGTATTTTTACTACCCGTATATTTTCATGTATCTTTGATTTTTTTCGCCTTGTATCCGTCTGACTGTCGTTTTCGTCACATAAGTTTACATAGTCTTTCATGTTGATATCATGTTTCACATACATCGTTGCTTTATGCATGGAGTAAATAAGTATAATTTCCACAGTGTTGACGAATTTGCAGTTACATTCATTTAAAATATGCCACAAAACTGTTTCTAATAAACTGTAAGCCATTTTTCTTAGTTTCTCAAATAATAAAATTGCCATAAGCAACCATATACATACTTCATCTTTGACTTGGCGGCAGACGCAGCAAGTTATTTAAAATCAATTCTGCTTACGCTGCCAATTCTAACACCTACGATTACAATTAATATTAATTTCATTATTTCGTCGGAACTCATATTAAAGTAAAAAAATCAACAACGCACCATAAATCCAATAAAACAGAATGAAAATTTTTCAACTTTACCTCCATAACAATTTTAAAAAAATAACTACGCGTGTTTGAGTAGACCTTTTTACCGCTAACGTTTAGATGAAATATTTTAAATGTTTTTATTTGTGTAGTTAAATTTATAATTTAAAATTATAGAATTTGATTAATAATGTATTATTTATTAAGTTCATGTTGATTTTATACAAATAAAACTGCAAATTATAGCAAACATTGTTTTTTGTTTTTTTTTTTATAGGTGTAGTGGCAGTGTCATTACGAACCATAAAGCAAATACAGCCTCTATTTTTTTTAATGGATGAATGCCACGATGCTGTGTCACAAATATCTGTGAAATGAAAATTAAAAAAGAGGACTTTGCCGGCCTAGGCCTGCAAGATTTGTATGAAATTCCATTAACGACCTTTTGTCCTAGCCGCACCTGAAACGTCATACTTCGCAGCCTATTATAAGGAACATAACATTAATATTTCATTGCATGTTTGAGAAAAGTTATTTACATGTTAAATTGACACATGTCATGTCATTCATAGGATCTACTTGCTAGGGTTGGAACATACAGGTTATTGCATTAATGTTTAAAAATCTGTATCTAAAAAAAACGGTTACAAATATTAACGTGATTAATAATTAAAAAATAAAATACGTAGCCTAAGCAATTCCCCATTTGCATAAAAGTCCCTCATTCGGTTTCTCCCAAAATATTTTTAATTATTATAATAATTATAATCTTAAATATTTTAATAATCCTAAAGTCAATATTACGAGCATCATACGATATGGTGGCGTAATTTTATTAAATCATAGAGGCCGACTGTTCTTCCTTGTCCTTTACTTAAATGTCGCATCTTTCGCACCCGTTTAATGGTTACATTCCATTTCTAACCGCAGCTGCACTACCGGTACTGAACGCGTCGCTGTCATTGTCAATTTCTATAGTAAAATGAACAGTAGTGCAGCTGTCGTTGGAAATGGAATGTCACCTTTAAGGTATTACCTTTATAACACCACATAATTTTTTGGTGTTTTTGTAGTGGCTAATTGACAATCATATATCAAACAATCAAAAAAATCCAGGGATAAGATTTTTTGAGTTTTAGGGTTATCCGGGTTAAAGTCCTTTCGCACGAGGACGATCACTTGAAGGGGCTCTTTTTTCTCAGTGTTTTCTGGTATTCCAATTTCTGGATGTAAGCACCGGTTATACCGGTATATATTTTAAAAATAACTTGTAGTTTGATTTTTAATACACTTTAAATTTTATTCTAAGACGCAATGTATTGCGAATTTTGTTATGTTTAAGGCGTGACAAGCAACGTCAATCACAATGATAATGGCGTGGCGATGGCGTCCATTGAAGATAATATTTATTTTGTATGAAAAATAGGGAGTCTAAATACTTCATAATTTTTAAAAGTTGTTGAATGAAAGTGTCGCTGTTTGAGTAGTACAATGTATGTTTTAATTATTTGCTTGTGTTACAGGTCACACCCGGTATAAGTAATGACAGCGTTTTACACAAAAATAAAACGCTAATTAAATAACTTACCCTATTCGGAACCTAATAATAATATTGAGAATGGCAACCCTGTTGTCGGTCGTATTGTCCTTTTCTAGCATATACGTCCCTCTCTCTCCCACACTCCCACCACACAGCAGTTTGCTTTTTGGCGGTTGTCGCAAAAACAAATTTCCAACTCATTGTCTCAAAATTACACCAGGCAGGATTAAAACTTTAGGTTCCGAATAGGGTAAGTTATTTAATTAGCGTTTTATTTTTGTGTAAAACGCTGTCATTAAACAACTGTACCGCTATTCGGAACCTAATAATAATATTGAGACGTGTTTGTTATCGCCTGGTGGTGGGAAGACGCCAAGCCAATGTGATTATACATGTACTTATTATGTATATGTAATATTATTATATTATAAGTGTTTAATTAATTATGCAGTACACCCTTTATTTTAACACCTGTGAGGAGAGAGGTATTTAGTAAAGCATACAATTTGATATTCCATTATATTATGATTATGATACTAACTTAACATTTTGTATACGTACTTAATGTACTTATAAATGTTCAAAAAGAATAAGTGAGTCACCACAAGGGTGCTATACTTAATTACTTAAATGTAGGTATGTGAAAACTAGGTAAAAGAAGATGTGATAAGTCAGTCTACTCTTCAAAGAGCATACAACATCTGTTATAAGGAGTAATGTAATTCAAGTATGAAAAGATAAAAATAATAACGTACTAGAGTAGTTTTTATTTATAAGTCGCAATTCTTATCAAATTTGATAATAATTATCTATAATAGTAAAGTAAGCAGTTGCAGGAATATAACAAGGACAGGACCTTTCTTATTTCCAGAATCCCTCGGGATTAGGTAGACGAATATTTTAATTATTCGTTATATCACTATCACCACAAACAGAGTTAATAAAATTAGGTACTTATTCAAATGTCATAGGGAATCACTAAATTTATTTAATGACTGTAAGCCATATACTTGGTTATAGGTTATAGTTATAGCTATAAAATGCATTTAACCCTTTTATATGCTTTACTAACGAGAACGCAAGTCACTGTAAATACATAAATAAACCTTACTTAAAAGTGTGAAGGTTAGGTACTATGAGAGCTTAAGCCACAACACTCATTGTTCACTGCGCTGTGGCACTAGTTATGACGCTTTGTGGTGTTCTTGTGTAGAATTGCCACAGAACTTTATCAATAATATTTGCAGAGTCATTCTAATTAAATTCATGTTTAGCTATCATAACCTTAATTTTACTCAATAATTTGTATATATGTAGTAAGAGTAGTTTCTTAGTGGTTTACTTTATCTGGTGCCTACTGGTAGACATAAGCCTTAAAACTTTATTGGTTCTGACCGCTAAAGTGGCTTAATTTCTGTAAACTATTCATAGACATTGCTTAATTCTGAATATTCAGTTTTCTCTATTCAGTGTGTAAATTATAAGGAATCAGATACTTAATTCGAAACCCTAGCTCATCGCATAGGTGCTTTTAACCGAAATACAAATTTATGTGCTTATTTCGTGATTTT
Source organism: Cydia fagiglandana (assembly GCF_963556715.1). Classification (NCBI taxonomy): domain Eukaryota; kingdom Metazoa; phylum Arthropoda; class Insecta; order Lepidoptera; family Tortricidae; genus Cydia; species Cydia fagiglandana. Next base: position 14,084,198 of record NC_085938.1, read on the forward strand.
ACATTATTTGCTGTGGGAAACCAGGGGGTTCCCGACCATTTGCCGGGCGCCTGTGGCCCCAAAGCCACAGCGCAGAGGCCCTTTAAGAGGGACCTATTTTATCCAATGCTAGAATCAACACTTTGTCGAATCTATTAGATATTTAGGTATACTTATCCTCCTTATGAACTAAGGATAATTGTTACTTGTTTATATTTCAATAATAGCAAGATTGTAAATTATTTTATATTCTGAAATATAATATTACTTAATTTGGGCCAGTGTACTTTTGTATACTATATCTCTGGCCTACTACCTACTATATAGGTTAGTCTAATAACATCCCGCCTCCTGGGAGGCAATATACAGAGTTCTTGGATATATATTCACGATATCGCTAAGTGTGTGGATCTAGTTTTCCGACACTTGACTGCATGAAATTATTGTGTACATTTTTTACAGGTCTCGAGCAAGAAGGGTACCTATATATAGGTTGAGGTCCTTAACTTGTGGATTTGGTAATAGGAGCAAGACACAGACGGGGTGTAAATTAATTGATCCACCATGTTTCAAGAGATTCATGTGCATTGATGCCTTCAAGTTACACTGTACAGACAGACTATATAACTCTTTTGCAGAGTTTTGCCAACATATTATAATATAATATAAATGACTGCATTTGTTTGGGTGTACTTGTTCCACGACAAAAACATATTTATATATATTACAATGTATTTTTGAAAAGTACTCGCCTTTCAAAATAGCTTCGCCTTTTCGCAAGGCTTGCTGCTGTTTCGCATTGTGCAAAGCAAACAGTATCGCAATGCTATAATTTTGTATAAATTGAGAACTAGAGGGTCATGCCCTAGACGTGACCGCCCAGAAGTTATACTAGAATCGTTCGTGCAAACCATTAAGTCACTGTTTATTAAAAACCTTATGACTGGGTACATTACATTCCACGGTGGGTACATTTGTTAAACGTATAGTATCAAACTATGACGAATAATGTTAAGTGAATTAAGTGATAACAATATTTGGTCCGTGCATAGAAGCACGTGCCTTTGAGATTAGTGCATGGGTAGTTTAAAATAAACTTAATCTGTGCATAGGAGCACTTACGATCAAGGTGGTTCGAATCCTCAAGGTTCACAAGGCAGACATAAGGGTGTAAAATAAATCATTCATAAACGCCCCGTTAGGTCAGTTTTGTACATTTTTATTTCCAACATGCTTGTGCAGCACATGACAATTTTCCTATACCATGCCAGTCAGGGATATAATAATTAAATAGGTACCTAACCTTGGTTATGTCGTGTACCTACATAGGTAGGTACTCGTAAAAATGTTAACTGAAAGACTAGTGCTCTCGAGGCAAATATAATTTATATTAATTTCTAGTCTGTCATAGCAGGCATAGACTTCAAAGGTTTTTAGATATTCATAGGGCCGCTAAACGGAACCCTTTGTACACCTTGAGCAGGCTGTTTGTGCTCTTGTAATTTTATTTTCACACCATCAGTGATATTAAACATAGCTTATTTCAGAATTGAACCGTAAGCTATGTTGTGTCGTGAGCTTAAGTGAGCCTGATTTAATTAGAGTCCACAGATTATCTGGACCTTGGAGGATTGACCACACCTTATTCTAAATATCAATATTCTGTCTGGGCTTATGGTCGAATTTAGGTGACTAAATCTCTTAGTATTATCTATGCCACCAACGTTATGAGGCTTAGCGTCTCTAGACCACAATTTTATATTAGGGTGCAAAGATTTTTTCATCTTTAAAATAAAAATGAGTCGAGATAGGCCTGGAATCTTAGGTTATTTCATATCTATTATATTATAATTTTAGAAATGTTAATTATTCCAATTTTGAGTTTAGCCAATAGGGTGTCCGGGACCCTTAAAATAGATTGGTAAACAAAAATGAAACCTCGAATAACGTAACCTATTTCGACTGATTTTTACCCAGAACATTATTTTGTTAGAACCCTTTTCACTTGTCCTTTGTCCAAAAGGAGGTATTTACATATTCATCTTTGTTATATTTTTATGATTGTGGCCTACTCGCTCGCCTGTGTTATGACCATATCATTTAATTTCTGACATGCCTTGCGCAGGCTTATATAGGTTGTAATATCATCATCAGTAACTTGACATCAATTTGTGAATGAATCAAAGATTCTTTGGCACACCTTACGCAGGTGGAAACATGGCAGCCTTGCGCAGGCTTAAATAGGTACACAACATATTGGTATCATCACAAATAACTTGACGTTAGTTTGTGACTGAATAAAAGATTCTCTTAGGCACACCTTACGCAGGTGGAACCATAACAGACATAGCTTAAGAATATCATTCAAATGAAGTTTATGTTTATGGGTAATATTCCCTTAGTTGCGAGTTCTTCGCTCGACAAGGGGAAAGGATTTACTTTAATAGGCACTTTTAGAAAGTGTCATTCACGGTGACGAGATTTGCCATGACTAAACTTTAACTCTACAGTTAGCGAATATAATTTGAAATTATGAAGCAAACCATGCGTCTTCGTCAATGAATCAATCTAAACATTCCCATATTGTTAATGCCCTTTCAAGTCACAGGCTTCCGATTTTATTTAAAACGTTTACAAGTGTAGGTACTATTTATGTAGGTAGGTAGGTAGGCTTAAAGAACCGTCTTGTATGTACCTATAGTTACATATAGAATGAATAATCAAGTTATTCAAATCCAAAATAATACAAGCACATATAGCAACTACATGCAAGAGTTCTTTTAAGCTGTTAGTACCTGTTATTTATTTAAAGAGATACCTATCTACCTACATTTTAACCATTTTTTTTTTTTTTTTTTTCAAAATCTAAGATCTAGTTGGAGAGATGTAAATTGATAAGGAGTGAGATACTTAAGGATTTCCATGTCATTCTTGCGCAGAGCCATGCTAATATATCTCTTTATCTAGTCAGACTTAAGTTTACGTACTGCCGAAGTACTCACTTTCCACAAAAATAAATGCAATTCTTGCGATGTAGGTTTGTTCGTTACCTTGTGTCCCTCAGAGCGGAAATAGAAGCCCCGCGAAGCGGGGCTTCGTCGACTCCTAAGCGGGTACACGTTATTTATCAGCAAGTTTATTACCAAAAATGCAATATTATATTTAACCCGGAACGGGATAAACCGACAAGTTGCTGATAGATACTTGGACAGATAAACCCTACACGTACGTAACACGTATTAACTATCCGATCCTTTCGTATTCGAAAACACAAATCACTTGAAAACTGAAGGGTATGCCTCCACACATCACCATTTAAGTGTTATACCTAATTTCAACAGTTATTATAGACACACAAAGATTTAAAGTAATTAAGTAATAAGACTCTGAAGAGACTTAATGTAGGTATAATATTAATTAAATTCTAATGGTGACAAGTGCACGCTTTACCAGCTCGATGTGTTTTCTACCATTATGTGTTTTAGTATTTTCATTAGCATAGCCACGGTGCGCGCAGGCAGCCTTTGAAAACTTACACATTACTATTCCGGATCGTTTTTATTTGCTAGATAGTTTAACGGACACTAAATTTAATTATTTATTTCGAACGGCAAAAGCCGTTAGAAACTGTTTTTCAATATAGTCAGCTAAACTGGGGTACAATTCAAAAACTCACCAGCAGTTTAGCTTCACGACCTTCCAGATGGAAAAACAGCAAGCCAATGAGTTGGAAATTTGTTTTTGCGACAACCGCCAAAAAGCAAACTGCTGTGTGGTGGGAGTGTGGGAGAGAGAGGGACGTATATGCTAGAAAAGGACAATACGACCGACAACAGGGTTGCCATTCTCAATATTATTATTAGGTTCCGAATAGCGGTACAGTTGTTTAATACCCTATATTAAAACAACTCGGTCCTGTTTCACCAGCGCTATTTACTGGAAACCGTTCGAACATTTTATGAAATTAAATGCTGTGTGAACTCGTTTTAACGTGTCAAAATGGGGGTAGTATAAAGTCCGAACTCTGTGAATATTGACCTGAACAGCTATATTTAAAGCCACCTGCAACTTTACTGTTTATATAGGTACGGTAAAATAAATAATGGAGTTGGCGCATACGTTATGTTACTACTTGTTATACGTTGAGTATTGAGTAAGTTTGATTAAATATTTACTATCTGAAATACGTGAACTTATCTAAATAATGTCTGTGCGCGCTGTAAAACACAACATTAAAACCACGTGAACTAATTAGCGTTTGATATTAATGTCGATAAAATGCCACTTCCAACAACAGTTGGAATACAAATGTACCGCGACACAAGCAAGTTTTTGATTCCTAATCGACTGCTCTAAAACTTGAAAAGGCAGTAAACTTCGAAATGTCACAAATATACACGGACTGCCGTATTCGAACTTTAAGACACGTCAATTAATAGATCTTGTAACAATAAAATTTTTAACTCTTCATTTTTTCAATACTGTTTAGATGTGACCCGTCTTCGTTTGATACCCTTACCGTCATCTAGCGAGCCCAGTCGATAACAACATGGTCCGGGTTGCTAGATTAAAAATAATTTCGGTGCCTTCCTACATTTTTGTTTTTTTTTTAATCGAAAGGGGTTTGTAAATTAAAATTGTCTTCAAATATTGTTTTTTCTTTCTATTTAATATTAGTCCAAATAAAGTAAAGAAGAAAGGTAATGTTTTCTTTTCAAAATCACCTAGGATCGCACGAATCCAGTTCGGGCTGTGGCAACTCTGCCATTTGACTTGTCATTATTCTTCCTGTCAAAATGAAGATCGTGGACCGTTTTCTTTTGCGGTGTTTCGCCGTATGAAAGCCGTTTAATGGCTATAATACATCCCATCGGGAGACATCTCCTTTTTAAGTGAGTATTTTGGTGATTTTTGCGACGGGTTTTGTGCATAAGATTCCATTTAATAGCGTGGTGAATTTTATTTCACAGTCCCGGATTTTTATCCTATATGGAAGTCCTGTGAGACGATGGTGTGTTGGTGGAGGCCTCGTCGAGTCGACATGCTGGTCAATCCCGGCCACGTATGCCGCTTCTCCTCGATGAGTAAGTTAATTACTTGTTTTTGAATTCGTAATCCTTACGCCCATGCGGGGGTCCGCTCTTTAAATCATGAACCGATTTTTCTCCTTTATGTAGGTTCCAGCTTGTCAAAAGTCTGTGAACCCTGTCTTACTACCTGTAACTCGTTACAGGGCCTACCACTTAGTCTACAGTTTGGCTGTAAGGCAGCCCCCAGCCAGCTTGGTGTACCGGCGGTCGGGGCCTGTTCGCTATTACTACAACTACCATGGATGCAGAGGCACTGCGACATGAGTCTCCATTAGTGTGTCGGCAGTGGTACCTTCCTTCTAATGTCACTACTTAAAAGGTCAGAGACAACCAATTTATTATATTCTCCAAGGCGCCCAACTTACTTTAAATAATTTTCCTTATTTTTTATACCACGTACCCAGAGTGCCCAACCATAAGAAATGTAGCCGCCAAACCCACATTTGCTCTCATATTTTTAGTTAAGTCTGTAGTAAGCTAGCCGAGGCTATTTAATATATTATAATGTCATAAGTTAACATTTGACACTTCTAAACTTAGATATTTGTCGTTTAGTCAAATAAATGTATTATAAGTAATGTACTAGTTTCCTTTATTCCATTTTAATTAGCCCCCTAAAATAATAATGGTATCAATCTAGAAACGATATGGATTAGATGTGTCAGTGTCAAAAGTGACGTATTTGTTTGAAGAAACGTCACATTTGACACTGACATATCTAATCCATATCGTTTCTAGATCTATTAATTGACGTATCTTAAAGTTAGAATCGGGCCGTCGGCTCGATTCGGGAAATGAATTAGACTCTCACTAGATATGAAATAGTAAAGATATGTGTCATTCCACTGCAAAAGGTACCTTATAGCGGCTGGCGCCGCGATTCGGGAAATGAATTAGAGAGTCACTAGATATGAAATACTGAAGATGTGTGACGTTCCACGGAAAAAGGTACCTTATGGTGGCCGGCGCTTACGTCCCATAGCGCCGCAAAAATATTGAAGCGCCATAAGGTACCTTTACCCGTGGGACGACACATATCTTTACTATATCGTATCTAATTAATCTCTAATTCATTTCCAGAATCGCGCCATTTATGCGTCTTACTATTATGTGATTTGGGGTAATTTCGAAAGCGGGTTGATTTTGAAAACGCTAATATCTTCTAAACTGGAAGCACTTTCTACTGTAGCAACAGTAACCAAGATGCCTTTGTAAGCGTTGCAGTAGCGTTAGTCTTACAGTTGCCATCAGATTTATCGGAGCGGCCAAGGCTCTCACAAATATCTGAACACGCCTCCATTGTCAAGGCGATAGAGTGCGCGTTCAGATATTGTGAACACCGTGGCTGCTCCGATATACCTGATAGCGACTGTACAGACGTATGAGGTGCTTCTAGTTTAGTAGATATTAGCAAGTTTTAAAATCATTCCGGTGTCAAAGTTATCCCAATGCACCTTACCTACATTTGTAGACTAGCTGCCGTATTCGAACTTCAAGATATTCACAAGTGACGACACGTACTAGATCCATTCTAGATACGTTATAGTTTAGATATCAACTAGTTCTCTTTTGCAGCGCAATTTGGGCAACCAATGTCACTTTTACGTTAGATAGAGTAAGATATCTATTAGATGTGAATTAGATCTCTAAGTCATATCCTGTGGAAATCGTTCAAGAGTATCTCCAGAATCGCGCAAATGTCAAATTTTACAGGTTAGATCTTAAGCATATCGTTATCGTATCTTGGTGATGTCTAAAAGATATCTAATAGATGTCTATTTCAAAATCCGGATCGGGCCCTAGTACAGTGCCAGCCTTATTACATGCAGACACTGAACCATGTTACGTCAAATGTGGCATGCCAGAGTGACATGAAATGGAAGCTAATTGCCTGCACCGTATCGTGAGCCACCGGGCGATGTGAGGTGTCGTCGTGTGTCGGCGTCCTAATTACCCCGTGGTGCGCTTTACAATCATGGGAACCAGAAAAACGATTGGATAACGCATATTATATATACAATGAAGACCTTTTTAAGAATAAAATATTTAATTTCAATAAAAGGTATGTTACGCTGTGAAGTAAAAAAAATGGTTGTCTATAAAGTCGGTTTACGGACGATAATTTTGCGTGATAACGTCAAGAAAACATTACCATTGCATTACGTAACGTTACCATGGAGATTTGTCCACACCGTTACCACGGAGATCCGTCCACAACATGACACTTTTTCGTGCATGCTACCGGTGCTCATCGATTTATAAGACGTTTAGTGGAAAAATGACAATTAAATAGTCGTCAGCGCCAAAGTTTTATCGGTTGGATTTGATTACTATATGAATATATTGGTTGGATTTGAAATGTTTTAACTCTGTCATTAAAAAATTATATGCCAAAATAATATTCCAGATTCTATTATGTTTTAAGTAAATTTTACCAATTAAATAAACCCATAACTATGAATCCCAATCGACGAGCAAATAAATCCAATATGTAATATGTATCGGTAAAATATTACCCGTACTACTGGGACCGGGTCAGAACTTAACAAAGAAATATTATGAAAACGTGATGGAATGTTTGCCATTTCCCGGGGGGAGTAAAAATTACGTTCGCCGAAGTTAAGCGGAAAGAAAACCTTCCAGCAGAGCAACAACGCGTTAAACAATCGGTGCTGTAGCAGAAATCTGTTTGGGGTAGCCAATATTATTTTAACGTACATATGTACCTAAGTTATATACGTTATGTCAGTGTATGCATTTTCCTCCTCACTTTTCTTTACTTCGCACATTACTAGCTAGAAATCCATGTTTACAATTCGATATCGAACATAGGTACATATTTAACGTCGCTTCTTCGATCGAAAAATCCTTTCAAGAATTACTTTATGAGAATTAAATTTGAAAGAACTAATTACTATAAAGAACATTTAGACATCATTGCACAAGTAAGAATAAGAATAAGAATAATTTATTGAGAAAAACCTTATTTCTAATGTTACATTGTGCGTGAACTTTTACATTTTACGTACATTGTTACGTGCGCCTGAACTAGGAATATAATCCTGTATCTCAGGCAAAGAGATAATATTCTAATTTAAAGAACAATAAACAATAAAAGTGATATACTATAAAGGCTTTTTAATTTCAAAGTAGGTTCTGCCTGCTACTTTTGTCATTTTAACCACGCATTTGGACCCCTCAGGGTGTAAAAAACGTCCTATTTGTAAATACTATCCGTTTTTCATGGCTTAGTTACAAATATTCAAATAGGTATTTATATAATATTAAAATGTATTACAGATAGATTACATATTATGTAAAAATAAATATCGATCTCAAGTGCAATTGTGTAAAACACTACCAGGAGCAGATTTAAATACCGATCATAACCTATTGATTGCGACATACAACTTAGAAGTAAAGAAGAATAGACGAAAAAGAAAACCAAAGATTGTGGATCTCACCAAACTTAAAGATAAGAATAGTGATAGCAAAGTGCAATTTAGTAATAAAATAGGTAGTAAATTAGAGGATTATAAAAACAATATATATAATAATGAACATGATACTAATGTAGAAGTAAGATGGAATAATATTCGTGACATAATAATAAATACAGCAGAGGAATGCTTAGAAAAAGAAAAGATTTCACCGAGGAAAGAATGGCTTACTAAGGAAATAATGGACTTAATGATAGAGAGAAGAAAATATAAAAATAAGTCAGACAGTGAAAGTGTATGTTATTATAAGAAGCTTACAAATAGAATTACTACGATGTGCAGAGATGCAAAAGAGAGGGAAATAGTAAATAACTGTAATAAGATAGAACATTTCATGAGAAAGGGTAATATGAACCAAGCCTATAGTATTATACGACAATTAGAAAGAAATTACAAAACAAAGAGTACTGCTATACTAGATGAAACGGGTAATATATTACTAGATAATAAAGAAGTAGCAGAACGCTGGAAAAGGTATATAGAAGAATTATACAAAGGCGAAGGGTTAAATGACGACGACATTGAAAGAGAAGAAGAAGTAGACTTGAATGTTTTAGGCCCGTGTATAATCAGGAGAGAATTTGATAACGCACTGAATAGTTTACAAACCGGGAAAGCTGCAGGAAATGATAAGATTTATATAGAGTTCATAAAATACGCTAATTGTGATCTGCTTAAAGACGAAATTTATAAAATCACTACCCAAATGTATGATACTGGAACAATTCCTACAGATTACCTTACTTCGAAAATAATAACTTTGCCAAAAAAGAGAAATACGCAAAAATGTGAAGAACATAGAACCTTAAGCCTAATATCACAGGCCAGTAAAATATTATTAAAAATTATTCAAAACCGAATAAGATCCAAAACAGAGAAATATTTAAGCGCCGATCAATACGGATTTCGTCAAAATAGAGGGACAAGGGAAGCAATATTTGCCTTAAGAATGGTTATAGATAGAAGAATAGACTTAAATCAGAACACATATATAGCATTCATAGATTTGGAAAAAGCTTTCGACAAAGTCAATTGGAAAAGTATGTTTAGAATTTTAAAAGAAGCTGGATTAGACTATAAAGACCGTAAAATAATTTTTGAACTCTATAAAAATCAAGAAGGCACTATAGAAATAGGAGAGGAGACAAGGAAAGCAAAAATTCAGCAAGGGGTAAGGCAAGGTTGTCCACTTTCGCCACTTATTTTTAATATTTTTATAGAGTGTGCTATCAGGAAACTTGTAGAGTCTGGAAAAGGGGGAGTTAAATTTAACGGAAAAAACGTACAGTTTATTCGCTTTGCTGACGACATCGCTGCAATGGCATCTACATCAAAGCAGCTTGAAGAATTACTCAATGAAATGAACACAGTTTTTGACGAGTTTGGCCTAAAAATTAACATAAACAAAACTAAGATACTTATGACTTCAAAACAGAATTCGAATAATACCTCAAATAGACAGCAAAGACAAAACCCGATAATTTTAAATAATAGTAACATAGAACAGGTCAAATCATTTAAATATTTAGGCAGTTTAATTACTAGTGACTCCAGATGTACACAGGATATTACTACCAGAATAGCGATAGCTAAAAAAGCTTTCAACACCAAAAAGTGCCTATTTAAAGCTGGAATATCAAGCAATATACGCAAAAGGCTCATAAAAGTGTACATCTGGAGCATAGCACTGTACGGAAGCGAAACGTGGACAATGAGGCAACGTGATAGGGAAAGGCTGGAGGCTTTTGAGATGTGGTGCTGGCGTCGATTGGCAAAGGTCAGCTGGACGGAGAAGAAAACAAACGAAGAGGTTTTACGCATGGTAGGAGAGAAGAGGAGTTTGTTGAGAACCATAGAAAACAGAAGAGGAAAGATGCTTGGTCACCTGCTACGACACGACGAATTTATCAAAAATATCATTGAAGGGAAAGTTGAGGCAACAAGACGGAGGGGGAGACCAAGGAGAACGTACATAGATCAAGTAAAGGAAAAGCTCAACGTCGTGTCGTATCAGGCTGTCAAGGAGAAGGCAGAGGACCGACATACATGGAAATCGCTCCACCGACAAGAGTCTAACTCTTAAATGAATGAATGAATGAAAATGTATTACAATACCGTAAACAATATTTCAAATACACATAAACAATTCCTAACTGAATAAGTAATGTTTTAAATCTAACGTCAGCAACAATAACTAGTTATGATAAAATTATTTTAATCGGGTTACTCGTGTATTATTAAATCGTTTAAAATAATTTTAACATGTACGAGTCTCACGGGAGTTTTATAATTAAATAATCGCGTTGCATTATTTAATAATATATAACTGTGCGATTATTCTCTTTCTGTTTGCTTCACCAATACACAATTGAATGTAAATCGAACATTATTTCACCGTTCACAGTGCAGCGTGCCTGAAGAATAATATTATTTATTTACTCTCTGAGTACATAATGGAAACGAAAATTAAACATAATTATTTTCAATTAAATTATAACTTTAACTCTTGTATAGATTTTACAGTTACATAATTAGAATTTGACTAGTTGACAGGTACTTCAAACAAAATATCAATTTTATATTGTGAAGATTCTGCGTCAACTGTAAAATATGGCATGAAAAAATTTTCATTCACTTACATTTTGAGCGTCGAATCCGTCCATTCATTCGCAGCTCCAATTTTTACTTGCGTGTTTGGCCTAATGAGGCTGGGGCATAGACAAGCGGCCCGAATGCCGATCTGCGGCCTCGCCGCCGCCGTAACGAGCTTCCCACTGTACCCCACTGACGAACCCCTCACTGCCAACTCTTCCTAACGTTTTGCTGCACACAAGCAACTGCTAACATTTTTCTGATGGCTACACTTGTTTGAAAACTGAAAACAAAACAAGTTTTAAGTTGAGCGGATGCGCTGGGAATAAACGCGCGTGTTTTGTTTTGTTCTTCTATGTTGATTGTCAATGTAGACATATTGGTGTGCAAGTATGCACACACTGCGCCACAGGAATATAGATATGTACATCTTAGAACAATGTGTGTACATATAATTGTGCAAAGTTATTGCTTAAATTAACTATATATCTACTTAAATGCTCTTGAAAAATAACACCATATTTTTTTTGTAATATTCTTAAAATACAACAAAACAAAACAAACAAAATTTATTTATTTGTAAACATAGGTCAAATAAAGATGTTATACAATAATTTATGTTTCACTATGTTTTGCCATTTGGTATACAAATATAAAATCGGAAGAGATGGAGCATGCACGAATTATAATATGATGTCAAGCGAAAATAATAATTATGTTAAATGTCAAGCAAAATAAGAGTAGGTATACTTAAAATTAAAATGTGTCCAGTAAATATTCCATTATCGAATAGTATGCTAATAATAAGTTAAAATTAAATAGAATAGATACGTGATGAAATAACAAGTATGATCGATTTTTTGTACGTCCATAAAAATATCGAATTGTGTCGTTTTCCTCTGCAATCGTTAAAAGTATTAATAAATCGCAAAAAAAACACAAATGCGAAATAAGAGCCAAGTTCAATATGCGTCTTTGTTGACATCGCCGGAAAAAATAATTACAAGCTAGGTGTGATGAAAAAGCACTTTCACTCCGTGAAATTTCAAAATTTAATTCAATAGGTTTGATGTCTATCTTCAATTTTGATTTCAATACCTTGATTAATTTCTCAGTTTATGTCGAAATATTAAACAAACTCATATTGTCTTTTCTGGCTCTCATTTAGCTTTAAAACCATCCTAAATGCATCAAAATGTGTCACATTATTCTGCAAATCACTCTGCGCTCCTTGTAAAAATCCAATCTCCTGTTTCCGTACAGGTTTATGACCTGTCAATCAATTTTAAGGGTCCACCCCCACCTAATTTGTTTTGAGAACGGATCCCTGCTATCGGAAAAAGGTATATATGGGCCGGTAGATCTCCATTTATGTTTTAATGTCAGTCGCAGAGACATGTGGGTTAATGACGTAAACATATGCAAAACAAAGTGCCATTTATAACAATTATACCTATTATAGGTATAAATAGACAGGTTATACTTACTCATAGGTAGCAAAAATAATACGTCCATGTTTGCTTCATTACCTACAAATGAATCTGTTTTGTTGATTAATTGCCATTCATCTTTGTTACACTTTGTTAGACTGCAGATGCAGGTGTAAAATGACTGACAGTATGCCCTAAATAGGGTAATTTTAACGTTTAATATCGATGTTTTATAATAATTAGGAAAGACCGTTGAAAATAAAACACGCATGTTGTTTAACCTCTTCTCTTCTGTCATCTTTGTATTGTTTTCTGTAATGAGGTGTGCAATAAAGAGTATTGTATTGTACTGTGCTTTTACTTTTCTACAGTTTACATATGTTTTAATTTATTTTAATGATTACGAATACTACTAAATTGCTTGAGAATCTAAATTGGCAAATATTTGTAGAGCTTTCCTAGAAAATATCTGTTGCGGCAAGCAGGAAAGTTTACCCAATATCATGGTAGATGGCGCTGCGCTGCACACATCGCGCGTTTTGAGTTCCCTGCAACCTGTATAAGCAGCGGCCATTGTCAAGCTTTTAATTTTTGCAATATTCTTTACCGAATTAACATGCGTTCGCGTTTATTATTGTAATATATAATTGTGTTGCAATTTGGCGTCTCAGTTCTTATTTTACATAATATGAGTTGCTAGAGCGTACAATATCGTTTAAAAACTCATAAAATACATGATATGGCTATGGTACATTAACCGTGGCAGTACCTAAGTACGCACTGTGGCATAAGCACCAGTAATTTGCGTTCCAAGAGCCATTGTGTCGCCGCTTGCTTTCAGGTTCGAGTGGAAATCGATGATTGTCTACTTACCCGACTGAAATGCTTTAATGGACGTCGATAAACATTCAGCGGAAGCAATAAAAGTAATAACTTGGTGCGGAATGAAGTCCTTGCTGAGTTTCTCGAGGGCCTAAAATATCGAGTTCTTAGAACAAAGTAGGTACGTATCGTATTACTCGTACAAGTACCTACGTATACGTACAAGTACTTTAACCTCCTTACAGTTTATTTCGTAAAGAGTATTTTTTATTAAGTAACGGCTCGATTCGGGAAATGTATTAGAGATTAACTAGATACGATATAGTAAAAATATTGTGACGTTTCCACGGCACGTTAAAGCGGCTGGTGCCGCGATTCGAAAAATTAATTAGAGATTCACTAGATATGAAATAGTAAAGATATGTGACGTTCCACGGAAAAAGGTACCTTATGGCGTTTGGCGCTTACGTCGCATAGCGCCGCAATACTCGTATTAATATTGGAACGGCGTTACTAATAGCGTAAGCGCCAACCGCCATAAGGTACCCAGGGACATCACTTTTTACTATATCGTATCTAGTTATCTCTAATTTATTTCCCGAATCGCGCCGTCATCAGTTGAAAGTGGATACTATGTCACGCGCGTCGCAATAAAGAATTGATTGATTCCTCATTGCTTAAAATCAGCTTCGCGATTTTAACACTAGGGGCCCGTTTCGGATTATGAAATAGACATCTATTAGACATCACCAAGATACGATAACGATATGTTTAAGATCTAACTTGTCAAATTTGACATTTGCGCGATTCTGGAGAACGATTTCCACAGGATATGACTTAGAGATTTAATTCACATCTAATAGATATCTTACTCTATCTAACGTAAAAGTGACATTGGTTGCCAGAATTGCGCTGCAAAAGAGAACTAGTTGATATCTAAACTATAACGTATCTAGAATGGATCTAGTACGTGTCGTCTCTTGTGAATATCTTGAAGTTCGAATACGGCAGTAGGTATTTCCTGTGGAACATGACCCTCCAATACATATGACTTATGTACGATTATAAGAGTATGGTTGTAGTATTGTATGAAGTATGTGTGGCAACAATCTTAGCCCTTCCGGGCGGGTAAGAAGAGTAGGCACAGGTTTAAGAGTTCGGAAAAGTGCATGATCTTGAGTTACTAGCGTCCATATTACTGTGCCTATTAGGCACGGACGTACCTACTGTAAAACATTATTATAACAAGTAAACAAATTATTTAATTACCTGCATTTAATTATTAACTGGCAGGTATATCATTCTACAACATTTTATCATTCTCTCGCATTTAAAATGAAGGGTTAATTTGGAATGAATTAAAATAAATTGTTATTTGATTATCATCGAATGACCCGTATTTACCGGCCCATCAATTCCCTTCCATACAACACCTTCAAAATGAAATGTGGCCATTTGTGACTGCTATTTCGAAATGAAAGGCGAACAAACGCGTGAAATCGCTTCATAATAATGAAAGTTTTTAACGAGCATCGGATTCAATAAAAGCAGAAAACAATGGCGTATGTGGCGCGTATTGTGGCCCCTTTGTTTGCGGCCACACTCATTATAATTTCCACACCAACAATGTCTAATGAGTCACAAATATGTTAAAATACTATTAATAGTTATATCTAGGACCTATTGTATAAATACCTGGCCATACTGATTACGAGTATTATGTAATGATGATTATTAATTTATTGTGAAATACAATAACACACAATTTGATTCAACAAAAGTTACGTCAATAGCATAATAGGTAAGTGAACGTACTTATAGGTAGTTACTAACCGCAAAAATTAAGCTTAAGTATAATGAATAGGTGCCTCGCTCTCGCTGGTTTTAAGTTTACTTGCAAAAGTCCGCACTCTTACTTCTTGTTCTTGAATTCCAATAATGAGGTTAGACAATCGTCTGGCCGATTACCTTCAAGTGTGCACGTAGACTCTGCTCATGTTAATAATCATCTTCGACCTTATTCAGTCACATCAGGATGTGGTCATGTGTCATTCAGTAGTAAATTACCATAATCAGGATTTCAAACCACTGTTCGTCCTCAAGAGTTATTGTCATCGATTAGTTAATGAATATTATATGGGTATGAATAATATACAAGGCAATCCTTCTATCGTAAACTCGAGACGAGGGTTTGTTTACAAATCCCCTGTATAAACAGTCTGGGACAACAATATGATAGGACATACGAATGAATTTGTCGTTAAGACTTTTACTATGCTTTACGTATCTACCTAAGTATTAACCATAAATATTTATTAGGTACGAAGGTACGAATGTACCTAACATCTTATCAGTACTTCTGAAATATGAAGGAATTGCAACGAATTGGCCTAGCAGTGCGCAATATTCAACAAAAAGATATAAAGCGTCAAACAAATGTGGTCTCCCTCATTGCACTGGCATGCCCCTCTTTGGAGTGTAGGAAAGGTACGTGGAGGGGGCAGGGGAGATTTTATTAGAGTAGAGTTTCATAGGTGAAATTCGGGAGGTCACCGAGGCAGCGCGGAGTGCCAGCATAGAAGCATCGCATGGCAGCGGAAATAATGACTGCCGCTCTGTAATTGGAACGGTCCGTGCACACGGACTTTCGACTCACCGTCTCGACTCTAGACTATTTTTCTTTTTATCCACTTTAAATTCAATTACAGCGATGAAATCTGGCTTTTTTAAAGTGTTATTGAAGTCGTTTTCTAGATTTGTTTGGCCCGAAAATTTAAATTAACTCGGCTGAAGGCTCTTTAGTCACCTGTGTGAGTAGAGCATGTGGTCAAAGATTCACTGCATATAAACTAATAAAGTGTATCATCGCTCATATTCTAAAGACCAGCTCTAACTTCAAATGTTTATATTATATGAATAATGGAAAAATTTACCGCTTAAAGCAAGAATCTAACTTGAGACCTTTTGGAACACCGGTCCTATCGCTCTTAACCAACTTAGCTACCAAAGCTTACCAGAAGCGTGCGAATCTTTCCACCCTTTTTGTTTACACACCTTAGGGAGGCGCATAAACATCTCACTTTAATTTACTGTGTAAAATTGAGAATCATCAGGATTAACCGTAACTTCAATGTTAAAAGCGTTGGTGTAGAATACATACATTCGAGGTAGCGTGATAACAAGATCTGCATGGTAACAAGTCGAATGTTTATTACAGGAACAGCCACGGTAGATTACCTAATGCAAGAAGCAAGCGCGCGCGAGGAGCGGACTGCCAATGCAGGGTCAGCGCCGTCCAGCCAGCGCAGGAAATAATGACGTCCGGAGAGCTACCTCTGTAATTGAAACATACCGGCCCGGGCACAAGTAAATTACCGCTCGGAAAACGATTTCGCAAAACGGAAATCTAGTTACACGCGCTCCAAAATAACTTCCAACAAACCATCTCGCGAGACTGTATAGTTAGGTAAATATGTACTTAGGTAAATACCTAACTTACAACATACTCTTAAATATAATACTCGTTATTCAGTATCGCCTTCCTCGAAACTTTGTCAGGTTATTCTCAAAGGAGAATTGTACTTTGTTTAGTTCAATTCAATTTGTCAGTTGGAAAATAAACTGATTTTGTTGCAAACTGAAATTGAGAAAATACTCGTATACTGAAACTTTACCGAACCGGCGCGAGGTGAAATACTTTTTGAGTGACATTACGCTTTAAATAACGAATCGGACTTGTAGTGGAAACGGGTATAAATTTACAGGTCGATATGTTAAATCCAAAGTGCCTCCGATAAGCCTTGTCACTTTTAAGTGGAGTTTTAATGCAGCAGACTATGTAACAAGTGTGAAAGTACATATTAAATACTGAAAATTGCAAGTAAATTTAAAGGTTTCTAGATAAGTACTTATTCTTATTCTTCGTTCTGCCTCTTAAGTTAGCTATTAATGATTATTACTGTGTATTTTACGTTGATATTAAATAATTACATAAGGCTATTTCTATATGCCATATTGTTTTAAATAATAATAATATAATAGTTATGTGTAACTAGACACGGTCGTAAAGTAATCGCGTTATGCGTGACCGTTATAAAGCGATAGTTAACATGTGTTTCCAGATAATCCCCTTTTGGGACCCGTCCATCGCTACTCTACATTTAATTTAACTACAGAATTTAGGCACGCTAATATTCAAGAAATTATGATAAAATGAAACAATATTTTGTTTGTGAATAAGCAAGTAGGTTTGACCACCTCTTACTGTTTCGAGTTTAATCCTCTTATACAATTTATTGAGGTCCTTAAATAAACTTACCTACTCCTATTAAACTATGATGAAGTCTACCGAAGTATAATTTATGTTAGGTAATTTATTATGCGTTGGGTATCAATAGGGATCTTTGCATTAATTAAAAAAAGTCGCAAATGCTGGTCTATATGTAGGGGTCAACTATTTATTTTCGAAATGATTAAATTTAACAAGCTAGCCAATAGTAATCGTAATAAACTCACTCATATTTATATGTATACGGTTTGCTGGATAGTGAATAAAAATTTGCGAATGACAATGTCTCGCAAATCATAACTGGTGAATCATAAATTTCGTATCGAGGAGTAAATAAATAAAATCCCACATCCGCCCGACCCACCAATACCAGGCGGAATTCTTGTAAATCATAAATTCTTTTGTTAGCAGGTACATTCGTGGAAACTACTAAACCGATATCTTTCACGGCACAAAGCTCCTTCTACAATTTATAGCGGGTGTTCCGCTGCGACACGACACCGAGCTAAAATGCAAAGCGTGTCATGTGCAAGATACAGTCAGTTATTGCTGAACAACGCATATTCGTTGTTTGACCGGCTTCTTGCAAGGATCGCGTCTGCAGCTGTTTTGTTGGACACAGTTTTTAAAGACGGATACATTTGTTTGCGATGTAAATAAAAGTAGGTTCTATTTTTTTTGTTTATGCCATGTCAGACACTTCTACTTATACAGTACAGGTAAGACGCCACGTATATATACAGATAAGACACTTTTATAGACGTAAGTCGTTTAAAACATACTCACTAAAAGTCACTTTAAGTACTTGGCCAGACTATAAAAGCTGTAAGCTCACTTGCATTAAGGACCATTAAAATTCCCAACAATCGTGAGTGATCGTGGGAGTAGCGTCTCGGGTCGCACCTGATCCCTCAGAACCTGCGCCGGCTGAACTGCACACGAAGATGAGCCACTACAGGATTACTCCTACGCATCTCAAGGCTTTAAAGTAGTTACATATGTACAAGATGAGAAAAGCGACATTGAATACAAGTATTAAGTACCTACCTACAAGTTAAAATGTTTAAGATGTTATGTGATGATGTTAAATATGTCAATAACACTACTTATACCCCACAGAGCTTGAACCGGTTAAACTGCACTCGAATTAACAGCCACCACAGGATTACCGCTACGCCTCCCATAGCCTTAAAGTCCAAGGTAAAACAGCGAAATTGCATTATTAAGTTGGTACCTTACATTACAAGTAAGTGTCTTATATGATTAAGTATAAAAAAAGAAATATTATAAAATACATCGCACAGAGACAGAACCGACTAAATTGCAGACGATTTAGACGAACTACTACAGAGTTACAGCTAACTACCCCTCCCAAGGCTATATACATAAAGTGCAAGATATTAAAAGTAGTAACTTAAGAGAGTGTAACATTATTACTTTTGAAACCTCAAATACTTTCAGATCCGCTGAATATAATTAAGCGGATGAATTACATTTAATTATTAAATATTGAAGACGGAAACATTATTTACACGTAAAATGTCTAAGATGTTGTGTGAAGATGTTTCAAAAGGCAAACCACTAAATATGCTAAACCGGTATGACTACAGACGAATAAGATGAGCCACTATATACTCTATTATTTAGAAAATAAGAGCGATGGCTTGTACCTACGGCTACCGAAACAAGTGAGTGGCTTTGAGATTACTCCTAGCTACGCCCCTCCTTGAAACATCAGAAGCAAAGCAACTGAAGCATTGAATTTGAAGCTGAAGGCTTAAGCTTAATTAAAGGGTACAATGCGACTTACTATCGCAAACAAATACTTTTCGTAAAACCTTTATAAATATCTATCATAACTTTAAAACAGAATTAAATAAATGTATCTAATCCAGAACACAACCATTAAAAAATATATATTGGTAAATTTCGCTTAATAAAATTGTCCTTAAACGCACTACTTAACACTACTCTAATTTGTTACACAAAACAAACACTGGAAATAATCTATACATATAATAAAGCTGTAGAGGGTCGAAAGTCTGTACATGGAAGATATTTGAAAAAAAGTTGGCTGGAGATACTTAGAATCGATAACAGAACACGTTCCAACAGTCTTTAAAATTTTTGTCTGTTTGTCTGTTTATCTGTTTATCTGTTTGTCTGTTTATTTGAACGCGCATCACGTGAAAACGGCTGAACGGATTTTGATGCAAACTTTACTAATCTGTCGAGAAAATCTCCGGCCAGGTTATAGGCTATAAAAATTCAACCCTTAAAAGGGGGGGTAGCCACAACACTCGCTTGATTTAAGTTTGCCCCTGAATCTTATGGCGCTACTTAGGAAAGGGGGCCAACTTTTTTCAAATATGTGCTACCACTATTGAGTACTCTGGTAAAGTAACAGATGGCGCTGAATTAAATACGTAGTGACATGAATAGCCACCAAGAAAGGTTTTTGCCAAATTAACTCTAAATTTAGACGAGGCGGTACGGACATCAACAAATTTAATTGAATAATTATGTCGATTTAATAATATACAACAAAATTTAACGACAGTAAATTAATTACCCCTCATTGCACAGTGCCATCTTTTTCACGACTACCCAAAAAAAAAGAGAGTTGTGTGTTTTCAGCGTTCGTGTTTGTATGTAGGTATATATTTATTTATCTGAGTTTCTTTATTACATCTTAACTTCTGAATGCCTTAACCTTAGCCCGATCATAGTCAAACCTTCGGACCAGTGCCGGATTAACCAATAAGCAAAACAAGCACGTGTTTAGGGCAGCACGTTCAAGAGGGGGGGGGGGGGCACCAAAATGCCAGGTTGAAAAAGTAGAACAAATTTTAAAATTAGGGACAGGTACATCGTTTTTACCACACTATTTTTTTTTAGCTGTCCAAAAGCTAATTTGCAAAAATAATGGCGCGAATTCTTTGGTCGTGATTACATGCATAAATTCGATTTCAACCCACTCTTTTGTGGTTCGGCGTTAGGTCTTATACGAGGCCTTCTGCCTTACGGCAAAGTTGATCTTCTGCCTTAATTACACTTGGGCGTGGATCCAAATCCAAGCTTTCCTCTTTCGCAGCTGGGCCTACTGCCTTGCTCACACTTCGCCAATTCAATTCACTTGGCCAATTCTAAGCTCTGCTTTCTTGCATCTTTTATGCATGAAAACAACCTCGCTGAGACCCTTAAATATCGAGCCCTATGCGAAGCTAGGCTGATAGAAAACTGTCCCATCCCTTCTTTGTATGAAATCCTGGATTCGCGCCTGGTTGGGACTAAAAGTAAAATTGCGTTTTTTATATCGAAAAATTTTCGCGCTCGCTTCGCTCGCGTTTTCAATCACTTTCTAAGATATGATATGATAGATATGATAGGTGACATTCGGGTGGCGACTGCAGCAGCATTACTCTGTTGCAACGTTACTGCAGCGGTAGTGTCAATTTTCGTCATAAAATGATGTGTCTGATTTCCATACTAAAGTAAAAATGTACAACTGTCTATCAAATTGCGTTTATGTATAGAAAAATTTTCGCGCTCGCTTCGCTCGCGTTTTCAATTACATTCTAACCTAAGATACGATAAAGGTGACATTCGGGTGGCGACTGCAACAGCATTAGGTACTCTGTTGCAACATTACTGCTGCGGAACTATCAATTTTCGTGATAAAATGATGTGACTGATTTCCATTCTCAGCTGTAATTCGGCAATGAACTTCACTCAATTTAGCAAAAAAAATAATGTAATCTTAATGACCCTAGGGAGAGGGGGCACCATGGTTTAGAAATGTTTAGGGAATCAAAATATCTTAATCCGGCACTGCTTCGGACTTAACCCGACGTACGTGTCGCGCTGTACGCGTTACAAAGCCGGGCGCCTCCGGCGCCCTCATACTCAGAGCGTCGGGCGTAACGTACGCGTTTCAAAGCTGGGCGTCTTCGGCGCCCTCATAATAAAAGAGTCGGGCGTAGACCGACGTACGTGACACGCTGTACGCTTGCCAAAGTTGGGCGCCGAAAGCACCCTCATACTTAGCCCGACGCACCTGGCAAGCTGTACGCGTTCCAAAGCCGGGCGCCTTCGGCGCCCTCATACTAAAACTGTCGGGCGTAGACCGACGTACGTGATATGCTGTACGCGTTCCAAAGCCGGGCGCCTCCCTCATACTCAAAGCGTCGGGCGTAACCCGACGTACGTGACACGCTGTACGCTTACCAAAATTGGGAGCTGAAGGCACCCTCATACTCAAAGCGTCGGGCTAAGCCCGACGCACGTGGCGCGCTGAATACGTTCCAAAGCTGGGCTCCTTCGGCGCCCTCATACTAAAAGAGTCGGGAATTGCCCGACGTATGTGGCGCACTGCACGCAGTCCAAAGCTAGGCGACTTCGACTTTCTCATACTAAAAGAGTCGGGCGTAGTCGGACTACTACAAATCGCGCTCTAAAAATTATGAAACAATAAGATAGAATTATTTTAAGAAATTATCATGCAGGAAATTATAAATGTTATAATTTTTTGAATAAAAAAATACAGCGTAATGTAATTAACTATTTTTTATATATTTATAGTTCGTTTTTGTAGTATTAGAAATAAGGTAAACAATCTTGATGTGTCTTTTAATTGAAAAACACATTTTAAAAATAAGTCACGGCAAATATGTAACAATTATGCATCTAATACCATCATTTATATTCTTCTGCTTTCATGAGTAATAGTTTTTGATTTTTAAAAGGCGTTTTTCAATTAAAAGACATGTCAAGATCGCTTACCTTCTGGCAAGTTCTTTCTAATGCTAAAAAAAACGAACTATAGCAGCTTACTGACACAAACCGAATTCCACGCGGGCGGAGCCGCGGGCACAGCTAGTAATACATACATTTATTTATTTATTTAAACTTTATTGCACAATGTATGTACAAAAGGCGAACTTAATGCCAGAAGGCATTCTCTGCCAGTGAACCCTCGGGCCAAACCGAAAACAAACAGTAATAGGTGCAATAAATCCTTAAAATATTAAAATTAATTCTAAACTTATACAACTTACAACCAACCAACCGTTAGCTGTTCAAACAAGATAAAAATACTTAGTGCTTACCTAAATACTGTTTCAAAAAGTGTAAAAGATAAAATCAATCCCTAATAGAGATTAGGGATTGATTTTATCTTTTACACTCTATCACAAAATTTGAAATATTATTATTAGCACCTCAAAACGGCGCTTATTTCCAGCCGATTATACCCGAGGCAAGTAATTGCGAACAGCCATATATCACCCCGGAACTTTGTGAAATATCTGATAAAACTTCAGACTGTATGATAATTATGACAGAACGGAATCGCCGAATGGTATACAGTATTCCCATTAGCTTTGATAGGACAATCTGATTGTATTGTCATTGGTTTTCGTAAGCCTGCATTGGTTTAGTGCAGGATTTTTGAATTACTCTTTCTGCCCGATTCTAACGTTAAGATACGTCACTTAATAGATCTGGAAACGATATGGATTAGATGTGTTAGTGTCAAATGTGACGTTTCTTCAAACAAATACGTCACTTTTGACACTGACACATCTAATCCATATCGTTTCCAGAACTATTAATTGACGTATCTTAAACTTCGAATCCGGCAGTTTGTCGCGACATATTTTATATACTTCATAAAATCTTGATACTTTTATAACTATACTTAATTATACGTTACTCGTAAGCATATAATGTTGTTGTGATATATTAAATTATATGTTTTATGTCAAATATCCTGATATGACTTTTAAAAATAACTTGTGGTTTGATTTTTAATACACGTTAAAATTTATTCTAAGACGCAATGTATTGCGAATTTTGTTATGTTTAAGGCGTGACAAGCAACGTCAATCACAATGATATGGCGTGGCGATGGCGTCCATTGAAGACAATATTTATTTTGTATGAAAAATAGGGAGTCTAAATACTTCATAATTTTTAAAAGTTGTTTAACAAAAGTGCCAATATACTCAAACGCATGCTCGGGTTTGAGGAGTACAATCTATGTTTTAATTATTTGTTCGTGTTACAGGCCACACCCGGTATATCAAATAATTTAATTCGAATAATAATAGAGTCGATACCGTGCAGCATACGCATGTGATGAGTGTTGGCCTTTACAATCAGGGCTCTTGTTCGTAAATGTTATCATTCCACATACAGAAATTAAATAATCGGAAATATCGGACATTTATATTTTATAATAATGTCCACAATTGCACATTGTTACATAAAAACCATTTTTCACTGGACTTCGTTCAGCTCTGGAAATCTTATTTGAATAAGCATGATCTATGATAGTTATAAACAACCAACGATTATTCATGAATATAACCGTCATGTCACACAGGAATTAACTCTGTTAGCTCGTAAACATGTCCTGACGTTGATTTATCGTATTAATTCCTCGACTCCTGTTGGCCATAATTGCCTACTACTGGCAAATTCTGTGACTAGAATCTAAAACTACCGGTAGAATTTAAAATGAGCAGATGAAACCTATGAAATGTTTACGAGGCAGAGTAATCCGCTATTGTATTCCTAGTTCTAAAGAATCCCGTCTTTTATGAGTAGAATTAACTATATAAAATATTACCGGACATTTATTTGAACCCTGGCATTTTATGAAAATATATTTATCCTACCGACGAAGAGTAATACTTAATTTAAATGAATGAGACAGGACGTAGGTAGAAAGTATTAAAAAATAACCCTCCTTTGACAGGTGGCTAATAAAAAGTATTCACCCTAGTTTTCCTCGAAAGTTTTCCGTCATTAAAACTATCCTACTTATGTCCGTTCCCGGAACCCGAACTATTGTATCTCCATACCATATTCTATCTAAATCAGTAAACCTGTTATGATGAGGTAATAACCGACTGACAGATAAAGTTACTTTCACATTTATATTATTAGTAGGAATAGCAGAGATTACGAAAAGATACTGACTACCCGGTTATTCCCAAAAAAATATGGATTTCTTAAAATTAAACTCATAACTAACCCTTATGTACCAACTTACGAATGAATAGGTATTTATCCCTGTCGTTTCTACTAAATGAGCAACATCAATTGCACGCTTTTAGTAAATAAAAATTTATTTACCATTACACACTCAGAATAAAAAATCCGCAAAACAAAATCGATTGCATTAACCCTCGAGAGGGAAATACCATACATCAACGTCAGCCACGCGGCGAAGCTAAGAAGTGATTTCCAAAAGAAAACCCGAACGCTCCGGAATTTTAAACGATTTCAAGTCCTTGTAACATTCCGTTCCAGGGCACGCGTCGGCCCCTGGCCTATCGATACAGAGTTGCCTCGACGCAGAACAACGTAATTACGCAACTACTAGCCCTAATTCTTGGAGACCAAAACAATCAGTAAAACAGAAAAGATAAAAGCATTGTCGCCTTGAAGCGTTTATGTTTTTGCCGAGGGTCCCTCGTAAAACTTTATTAGCCGCATTAAGGTCGTGGTTGAATCCTGTTTATGTAATCGCCTCCGGGGACCTTTAGCAGGAAAAATATTAAGTGAAAAAAAGAACACATAATGCCAGTAGTAAGATTATAGTATATTATCTGGACCTGTGTTAGCGCTTCGGACGTTCACCGCCTTCACCGGGCATGAAGGCAGGTAGACCGAAAAGGGTTTCTTATCTGAAATATCCCGTATATAGTTAGTTGGCTCGGAGACCGACGAAATAAATGTCTACCTTCCGCAATGTTCGGATAATAAGAACCACATTATGTTTCTCGAAATACGGTGCGGCCGTACTATCCCCAAATTATTTGTCATATACTAATGTAATATTAGTAAGTGTTAGCTAACATGAAGCTCTTAAATTTTGGAATACCCTACTCGTATTTTCATGTTCGTATGTATTTTTATGCTTTTCTCTTATGTTTGAGTAGTTAATGCGCGACATACATTTTAGAAATGTTATACGCCCACGTACGTACTTCAAATCTAAAAACTTGGCTCCGGCGTTCTAGCCTTTTAAAATATCGGCTCCATTTTCTGCTTCTAGAGTTTTATAAATACATAGTTACTTAAATATATGTTTTATACTTAAAGGCACGCTCGGGTAAACGGTCAATCGAATAGGCGCAGGAAATTTGTGCTGGTTTTAATCAAAATGCTACCTCTCTGTTCAATCAACCGGATAATACCTAATATGTTTATGGTATAATACTCCAAAATCAGTCTAGTTTATTGAACCAAAGCAAAAACGATTTGTGATTCAAATAATCAGAACTTTGGTAGTCCAATCCAACTGATCCAGTTGGATATCGAGTAACTACCGAACTGAATAATTAGTATCAACGTATGTATCTATGTAGATACAAATTCCACGAATGTAGTAAACCTAAGTAAACTATATGTTCAGACATTTAGACAAAAAACAAAATTCCTCGTCTCAGAAACTTTCTATCATCTTTTTTAATTGGTAATCTAAAACCAAAAAGGCAACAATTGATTATTTTCACCCTCAGGATAACTCAATACTAATCTCGTTACAAAAACATCGTAATACTACGAGTAGTAATAAATGCCAGCCTGGACCCCTATTCGACAAGCGACGTTTGACGTATCGTGTTGATCTCCCGTTGATGTGGGAAAAATCATAAGTTCTCGAATACGTACAATGTCAAAATTTGACATTAACAATCCACAGTTAGGGTGACAAGCAAACCAAACCGAACCACCCTTAGTTTAGAGTGGAGTTTTGGTTGTACCAAATGATATTATCCACCGTTGATGGAATCATAACTCAGTATGCGATAAAATCAACTGTTGATTTGACGTGGATGCGAAATCTGACAGTTGTACGTGTCGAATTTGGCCCCTGTATCACAGCCCGCGACACTGACGAGTAATCTGTCACTGCTGCGTCTTACGAGACAGCGTCGGCCGCGGCTTACAAGGATTTGAGGGAGTAACCGGAACGTCAGGCCTGACTGATGGTGCGCTGCGAATATGCTGTGACGCCTGCATGCCCCGATTCAATTTTAAACCACGACCCTAATCAATCTAATGAATCTCGGGAACATGCGTGGTTTGAGAACGTGAGGTTTACTGGTAGGTATATAATACGGGACGTTTGTTCTTTTCCCTAAGTAGAAATAACAAAAGTTATTATTTCAAATAAAATCATGTCAATCATGCCCAACGCTGCCTGCGTGTTGGGCACGGCTCCCGAGGGCACCAAATTTT
Organism: Cydia fagiglandana; assembly: GCF_963556715.1. NCBI lineage: Eukaryota > Metazoa > Arthropoda > Insecta > Lepidoptera > Tortricidae > Cydia > Cydia fagiglandana. Next base: position 14,111,151 of record NC_085938.1, read on the forward strand.
GATAAGTATTTTAAATTTTAAATTTTAGTTATTTTAATTGTAGTTAGTTTTATATTCCAGTTTATGTCTTTTAGTTATTTATGTGTAAAAATATATCAATAAGGTACAAAATAACAACAATATTATAACTTAAGACTATATAGCTTAAGCCTAGTCAAAAAGCCCCCCTCGTGTCGTCTCCGGCGCAAATCTTTTAAATAGGATGCTGGATCGTAATAAAATGGAAAAATCGGTCTTTCTTTAAAATAAAATTGTTGTCTTAAAAAAATATTAGACTTCTCGCATTCTTCAGTCTTGAGTATCACTAAACAACTACTAAGCTAAGATTTATCTAACCTTCACCTTTATTGAATATTTTGACACTTAGTATAAGTGTATCATTGTATTCTTTTTATTTCACCTCCACCTGTCCTAAAAAAGTATTCAACTGCATGAAACAGTTAAATATGTTACGTCTTTTAATGAACGTTGATTATAACACATTCACTGTGACACTGATACCTATTGATCAATAAATGAAAGGGCATGTATGTCAAATAATAGACTATACAAGTGCATGTTTGACACAATAAGGTTTTCTTTGTGATAAAATACTTGAAGTGTGCAGTGAGCGGATGTAAAAATGTTTACATTCAGCAAACACTCGCTTTCAAAACAGCAAAGCCGCCGTCTGAATTTGAACGGCTTTAGCTGCGCTTTTTCGAGTTTCACAAAATATCAATAGGTATGGCGCTGGCTAGATTGCAGTTTGCCGTTGCTGAGTTACGGTATTATAACGATGTATTTTTCGCAGACTTTGAGCAAATTCCAATAAGCTAGCTGTAGGTAGTAGGTACCTACATAAGATACAAGCTGAGTTGTGCATAATTTATGCATAGAATAAGATCTCTAGATTAGGTAGAAATCTGACATAACTGATAATCTTAATAAATGTGTTAAGTAGACTTATTTCGACCGAGATATACCTTTTGTATTGTGTTGTTCTAGCTTCCGATATTCCCGATATACCAAAGTCTAGTGAAACTAACCGTGAATCATTCAAAACTGTTAATGTGTTAAATATTGATTTTACCTACTACCAATTGAATAAATCATTGAGTAGAATATGTTTACCAACTTTTATCCTATCATATAAGAAGGATAAAGTGCAGTAGAGAGGCTAAACAAATGCCGAAACGTTTATGTTTACGCGTATTAGATTTGATTAGTTAGGTGCACTAATGTCCACTTAAAGCCAGGCGAACATACGTTTATGATAATTATATGTATTAGATTAGATTAGGAATACGAATATTTAACATGAAATCACATAATAATTAAAAGGAAAACTTATAAATGGAAAACCTCCGATCTTCAATACCTAGACTTCAGCCAGTAAAGTGAAACTCTGTAGGAATTTAAAGAATGTCATAACATACCTCCTGAAACACCTTTAACTTAGAGTGGCGAGGCGTCGCGATGCGACTGCTAAAGTTGGATCTGAGAAGTTTTAATTGCCACTGAACGCCAATTCCGGTCGGCCGCTTCCAACCAGTTTTATTCGTATCGTGAATATTTCATACTTAACTCTTCCTTGGTTCGAACGTGAAAACATGGGGGGGGAGGGCAGAGGAAGCGGCAAGAGTTGTTGAATTGTAGTGAAATCAAAAAAAATACAAGCCACTTTCTAATATACACATGGACACTGCACCACACAAGATTTGCGGATGACATTAACAGTTAATGCCCAAAGTGGCCCAAAGCATGAATAAATATTGACTGTAATATTTTAAGACGAATACCTACCTATCTTGAATCCTACAAAACTGATATTATCCACCCAATGATTTATCAAAATACGACCAAACCATATTAAAATTGAGAGTATTGAGAGACCAACCATAAAACCACACAACATTTCTACCATGCCAGTCACCGACATTCGATTTGTATCGAGAGTTCGTTAACTCGACTCGGCGATTACCCTGAGGCGCAGAATCTGTAGTTATGTTATGTGTATCTACCTATCATACTGAGCACATGCTCGCATACTAACGATAGGTACACCTAATGAGCTCCCTAGCTGAATAGAACCTCGCTGTTACCTACATCTAACCTCAATAATTCTTACTTCAAATATTCCAGCATTCGTTATTCCAAAATGTACGAACCGTGTTTTCCAACGTAGCCAACAATGTTTTCGCACCAATGAAAAACTAACAAAAGCATTTCCTTGTAACAAAAAATCCTAGACAAACACAATTTTTGGCAACAACGTCTCCGTATCCACTGCACTTATGAGTCGTCCCTCACAAAATAATTTCCTTAACAAAGCACCATAGAGAGAGTCAAGTGACGTCGACAAGAACCATAATGCTCATACGGTGAGATCGTAAAATTTTATAGCTGGCTTCGGGCGTGGATGGATCCGACCCGGGGGACTCCCGGTATGCCTCGACACACTTATCTAACCGTGATTAATTTGTTTTATCGGCAACGCTACAATGACTTTATTTCACTTGAATGGGTTAATTTAAACAACGAAGAGCTTGAGGAATATGGTGATTGGATAAATATTTATTTATGTGAAGTTCTGTTTTTAAATAAGTACCAGAGCATTTTGGTGACGATTAGATGTAGGTTATCATTTTCAATGTTATAGTTATTCTGTAAATCTTAAATTAAGTAAATACGTAAGTATTTAATTCGAAGTAGAAGATAGAAACCATAGTCGCGTAGTGAAAATCAAATTTAATCATTATCGCTGGAGCCAGCAAAATATAAGTGACTTTCATTTTATACCGAAATGCTTAATCCGTCACAAGAGCAAGGAAATCGGGATTAATTCTCACGACACTCAAAATCTAATATAGAGCACAAAACCCCTCAAGAAAGCTCGCTGCAGATTTTAATAACTAAAATTCCGTGTAAGCGAGGCGACGATAGGAGCTCCCGTCCCGCTGTCACATCGAGGTACCTCGAGGCCTCTATTCTAAACAAGTCAAGCGTAGTTTGTAAGATATTTTTGCGATATTGCTTGATAAAAAAAATGGTATTTTCTAATTCATCTGATCTGTCCATAGACGGTAAGAGGACATAGAGGTACCTCGTACTAGGTATAAATTAAGTACCTTATTATGGATATAGTACAAGCACATACATACATACAGACCACACAGGCCCAAACAGACGGATCATACCTGTAACCATTTCCTAATAAATTATAAAGTTCGAACTTCGTAAGTAACCAATAGTTTTAGAGTGTTTAAAAAACGTATTTAATTTACACAAGAATAATGCCTTAGAGGTCTTAAGTCGTAACTGTAAGAAGTCTTGGTGTTCAAAAGTGCATAATTAATAATAAACGAAAATTGAAAACTCTCACAAAATAACGCAAAATAATTTTGTTATAGATTAGGTAGGTATTTATTAATAATAACTATTATTAATAATGAAACTTCCAAAAGCGGTACGTAATAGAACGCCCGTGGAGATGATATTGCAAATAGGTGTGTTGAGATTGAAAATTCGGTAGCAATTTTATTACAATATCAGAGCGTCACGCTCGCTCGAACCTACAAGTAGGAGAGATTAAAAAAACATCTTTATTGGTTGTATTATTTTTACCCGACTACGGCAAAGCCCAACGGAAAATATATCATGTGTATATTCTGTATATGTATAAATGTTTATACTGTATATGCAATTATGCATACAAAAAAGTACGCTATGTGAGCTGCCATAAGGTGGTTTTTATATGAAAAGTTGATGGAAAGCCACCATGTCTTCTATTCTATCGTAGTGTCGAAACTGTCAAGCCTATTTTGATAAATGAGCTCTCAAACTGACTCTTCTTTATGGCTTCAATATCTGTTTAGCAGTGGCAGCACGTTTATAGAATCCTATTTCACGACATCACCTAATTTTAAAAGCATTCAACATCTTATCCTACGGGTATCGAAGTAAATACAGGCCAAATTAACCCCGGTTTGCCCAATCCCAAAATGTTTACGTTCACGTAATATTTATGTGTACATCGTTATCGCTTTTTATCCAGTGTAAAAACCCGTAGTCATGTCAACCTTCAAGTTTTCTCCCCTGTTTGCGTTCCTAAATACGCCTCAGGGTATGTCGCCCCACTATCCTTTTCCTCTCGTCGAATACTACACGGTCGAGGGTACTCTGCAAAAATTGGCTCGGCGTTACGTTAAGCCGGTTACTGCGATCAGTGCTCGCTGTACCATAGGTGTATTCAATGTACATAGAGTATTGGTAGTTGAATTTAGTTGAGCTTATACTTAGGTAGGCAGGGAATGGAGGAAAGCTAAAGATTGAGCTCAGGAATGTGCCTTGGGAAAGGGCTGTGTCCAGCAGTGGACGCAGGCTGATCTTTAATTAAAAATAAGTATGTAGGTATGTAAACGTATTTAGGCTGCAAAATGCCATAATAAAATAAAATGTTACTTAATATTACTTATAATAAGTTAGTAAAGAAATTATCTCCTCATTCGATATTTTGGATTTTGAATGATAATTAACTTGTGATTCAAAGCATAAGTTTTCAATTGACTAGTATCACGTGGGCAAGCACAAAAGTCAGAGCGGCTACCGCGAAAACCGAAATTCGCAAATTGCGGGGATCTTTCTCTTTTACTCCAACGAAGGCGTAATTAGAGTGACAGAGAAAAATCCCCGCAATTTGCGAACTTCGATTTTCGCGGTTGTAGCCCTGGTTTGCCGATTTGTCGGAAAGCTGAGTCACACCGCGGTTAATGCTATTAGTGACCGTAATGGATAAATGGATACCCACTTGCGTTTCCAACGGTCATCTTAGTTAGATGTTCATGATTGAGTTGGACAGGATTATTACCAGTAAGGTAATCATTAGCGTACCTATAGTAAGTGTGAGACCTATAAGATGGACAAACAGCGTGTTTTGAAGGTTTTTCTGCTTTGTTTTTTGATTATGATTATGATTATGATTAACATAAGCAATTGTGCACTAATACAGGAATAGCCGCATAAGTATTATTGATAAAACTCTCCTAGCCTTCAATCTATACACCACAATTGTACTCGAAAGTGTCAACCTGTATTGTTTTAATACATATATATATATATATATATATATATATTCACACGAGACAATATACAGGCGGTGCTTAAATCATGACGATGATGATAAACTGCTTTAGCATGAAGATTCATGCTATTCTAATACAAGCGCTATTACTTATGGTTTAAGAGAGTGCTATACCAAGATTCAAATTGATGGAGCAAATAGTGGGAAAGACATCGTGTAATATATACAATATATGTTTATAAAAGTACATACATAAATAAAACTTCGAGTTATTTGCATGTTCCACACAAATAGTGTGGTTGAAATTAGACTATTTTTATTCCATGCTACAATAGAATAGATACAAGTATGTAAAATACATTGATATTAATAATTGGTATTTATCCTGCAATATTTTGATAAAACGTGAATTTAACATGTCTATTACTTAGTTAACGTCTAAGCTAGGGTTACTGGTTAAGGTGACAATCCATTTCCAACGACAGCAGTACTACCATTCATTTTACTATGGAAATTGACAATAACACCGACGCGTTTGTACTAGTAGTGAAGCTGCGGTCAAAATATAGAATGTTACCCTTACCATCCTTTAATAGTAAAAATCGCAAATAATGTTCAACCTTAGTAATATCTAAAACTAATTGGCAGAAAACAACAAAACGCCATTAGGAACGTTTTTTATTAATCAATCGACCGCACAGCACTTTCCTAACTGGTTAAAACTGGCTTAACGTGTCCTTAAGTTGGGTCTACATCTGCAAATTGGTTCGGAACTTGTTTTTGAGCATAATTTGAGCTAATTGCTCGCACTCGGGTCGGGCTCGCAGCCAACTGCGAGCAACGCTGGAGGAAACGCTTTTACCTTAAATCTGGGACTTTTACTGAAAGCAGCTCTAATTTGTTTATCTAACGAGTGTTTACGATTTTCAGTTAAGTTTAATCTGGAAAATTCAAAGAAAATAATATTATAACACTGTTTGAAAAATTCATTAGCGAATATGCCGTCATATCATAAACACCGTGTATTAACAATGTTTGAAACATTTTCCACATAATAAGTATATATATAGTCCTCCTCATCGTTTTCGATAACAATTTTATTGCATTTAAAGATAAGTTAAAATATTAATTATAAGTTTGAAAACAAATGTTCAAACGAAAAATTTTACAACTGATTGTTGTAGTGTATTTAACGCGTCTTGAATTTTTCTTTGAATTCTAATTAATAGTTTAAAATTCTGTATAATTCGTTTAAATATCAAGCAGACATACAAAAAAACTTTCTTAAAATAACTTGAAAGCGTTTAAACCACACAAAAGAAACAAAAGCAATTGGTCGGAATTTATTATCTCCAATCCCCAAAGTAAATAGTAGAAGTGAATGAAAATGACAAAGCGTTGTCAGTGTGCAGTTGCGGGACGGGCGATTCGGTACCACTGTGACGTCGTAAATATATATAACACTGTCCTTGCTTAACAGCACTGGAGGGAGCAAGATGGTGATATTAAATGATAATAAAGAAGCTTGATGAGTGAAGGCGGCGAGGCGCCGGCAGAGCACGCTGCATGCACTGGCTCCTCTGAGGAAATTACTCCGGGATATTGTTTTGTATTGCACTTGTTACCCCCACCCCATCCACAACTCACTCCCATTCCCCTTTATACCTCTCGCTGCTTTATTCTCGCCCATTGAACCACGATTTTAAACGATTTATTTCCCTGTGAAGTAATTTTATCATCACTCTATTGAGTGGGTTCCGACAATGCATTCTCGCATATCTGTGATGTTATGTTCCGTGTTAAATTAGCTTCACCCGGAGGTTTGCTTGCGTTGTTATTTGTTCTTTTGTGTGAACAGCTAGAACTAAACTAAACTAAACTAAAAACTATACTTAACACATTAAGCGCCGGGAACCCGCTCGGTGGGTTCTCTGTTCGTAGTCGCTTTCCGCTACAAAGTGGGAAAACGCTAGGATTGGCTACGAGACTAGCGCTACGAAAACGTTAGCAGTGAATTGTGTAAAAAATTAGGTAATTTCTTACTACATTGCATGCATTATAACCTAATAAAATTAATAAGTTAGACAAAGAGTTAAAATCTGTTCTTTGTGGTTCATTACTGTGAAAAACGAATTAGAAATAGAACAAGAAAATTAAGAATAGAAAGAACTGCGCCGCGAACCTCTTGAAAACTTAATGAAAACCGGGAAAGATATCTACGAGTAGATGCGAATAAACCATATCTCAAATCTTTTCTGCAGAATCTCAGGGAAGCTTCCAGAGACATTTTTCTTTTCATTTCTTTTGTTTGTTTTAAAACACTGGTGTTGCTGCGGAAACTATTTATGGTGACAAATTAATTAACTGACTAGTTACAACATACTTTTGAGTGCTTCGCTGAAAATAGAACAACATTTTGTATGTTTCGTGAGGAACTTTCACAGTTGAGCTTGGTTAGTTACGGGACTTACGGGTGTAATATCTGGGATATTACAAAAGAGATTGCTTAATGTGAAACGGGATCCATCCGTCATTCATGATCATGGTATTTATACACGAATGACGACACACAATCACTAAAGTGGAATCATGTCAGTCAATTTAGGGTTTCAGGGTTTCATTTGGTCGGTTGTACTCACGGGAAAGTAGGTACGAAGAAATGGCAGTTATCTTTAATTGTAACAGTTAAATAATGACTCACGTTAGACCGGGCCATGTCCGGGCCGGAGCTTCCGACGCTTACTTTTCTATGATATGACAGGCGATCACGTGATGCTTTCCGTAGAAAACGATGCGCCGGAAGCTCCGGCCCGGACACGGCCCGGTCACGGTACGAAAACACATAAGGTAAACGTACCGGTGTTCGGTGCGGTCCGAGGACATGTCATCTTGAATCTTTAAGTCATTGTCAATAGAGGTAGGTGATAGCAAGGTGTCGTCTATTGGGCATTAGCATGTCGAGCACTAGCACGTTTACTCTGTAAATATTTCTACTTAGAGAAACCATTTTCAGTTTAACGTTTCTTTTAAAAACAGAAGAAAGCCATCATAACTAGCTCAGGAGCTCACTATCGTCGCGGATGTTGTGCAGGTGTATGAACAGCGCTACGACCAGCTAAGTGAAAGAATATGAAAATTCTATTCCTTTATGAATTATTTATATCTCCAGCCATTATACATGACATAATAACGAAGTGATTTCTTTTGGAGGATCATAACATCATAATGTTTTCCGAGAACTAGAAACTGTGTCAATGTGATGTATAATGTCAAGTACCTAGCTAGTGAAGCTCTTACTGTCGTCGTTCATACATAATGTTTACCATCCTCCTACGCTTTAATGTAGGTAGCTAATGTTTTCCAATAATTTACGTACCAATAATACCTATTGCGAGTTTTTTACGCTTTTATTATTATTTTCTAAGAAGCACTGATGGCCTAGCGGTAAGTGCATGCGTCTTTCAATCCGGAGGTCGCGGGTTCAAACCCCGGCTAGTCCCAATGAGTTTTTCGGAACTTATGTACGAAATATCATTTGATATTTACCCGTTGCTTTTCGATGAAGGAAATCATCATGAGGAAACCGGGGTAATCCAAATAAGGCCTAGTTTCCCCTCTGGGTTCGAAGATCAGATGGCAGTCGCAGTCGCTTTCGCAAAAACTAGTGCCTACGTGAAATCATGTCATGGAATTAGTTGTCAAGCGGACCCCAGGCGCCTATGAGCCGTGGCAAAATGTCAGGATAACGCAAGGAAGAAGAAAATTATTATTTTTTTCTAGATAATAATAAAATTAAAAAGCATTACATCTCGACAGCCAATGCGTTGTAGGTAAATTATTTAGAAATCATACTCGTAACCCAAAATCACTTAACAACTATAGATACAAGTTTCACATAACATTGCCGCCGCATTGCTCAATATACACGGTGTAATATGAGCAAACCGAATAATTTTAACAGCGTATTCCTGATCATATTTAGAGACAAAAAGTCCTATAAACTTTTTTGAAATTCGCCTAGTTTCAGAGATATCATTGATAAAAAAAAAACAAGTGTTTATTGTTACATAGTGTAAAATACCTTTTTGATGGTGATGTTGCTGCTATGGGACGTAGTGTAAATATCCTTACTGATAGATGTCAAAAAGTGACAAGTAACACTTTGCAGAAAGAAGGTTTTACGAAAACAAATGTAAAAATTAATTTTAAGTGACAAGTTTACCAATAACATTTATTTTTTATGTGCAAATACATTCAGAAAATTGATAAAACAAAACAAAAAAAAATTGGTTTTTGGCGAAATTGACCTAAACTCATATTACATTTTTTACTTCTTTTGACCTCAGAAATGCGTGGTTAAAATTATTCGGTTTCCTCATGTTACACCGTGTATGAATTATGGTTTATTGGTGCAGAGATGCTGAGATAATAATAAAACAGAAGTAATTTGGAAACATTAAAGACAGACGCGTGCCAACAACAGCCCATCAACTTCGAGGTCTGCGTACACCAAATATCTGCACATGAGACTGCGAGAATATTAGAGGGAATATTTAGAATAAGAACATGCCCCTAAATTATTCGACATACAGTCACCGACAGATTAATAAACTTTTTTGTATAGGTGGACTCAAAATTACTTTAAAAAATCGCTAATATCTCTGATCCATACATTATTAATGAAAAATAAATTGTGTTGTAAAAAATCTAAAAAAAAACCGGCCAAGTGCGAGTAGGACTCGCGTTTCTAGGGTTCCGTACATAAGTCCGACTCACGCTTGACTGCACATTTCTAATAGGTATTCCTGTCATCTATAGGTAAAAAACTATTTTGAGTATTTTTTTCAAAATTTTAGACACAGTAGTTTCGGAGATAAAGGGAATGGTCATTTTTTGGCTATTTTCTTAAATAACTTCGAACCTATGTATTTTAAAATTATAAAAAAAATATGTCCATCTTTAACATATGTGTACCAAATTTCAACTTAATTGGTCCAGTAGTTTCCGAGAAAATAGGCTGTGACAGACGGACAGACAGACAGACGCACGAGTGATCCTATAAGGATTCAGTTTTTTCCTTTTGAGGTACGGAACCCTAAAAAAAGAAAAACAGACCTCAATCAGGATAAAATAGAATATTATGTTTGAAGTCGGTGTTAAGCCAAATCTTGAAGCTGTCGAACGGAATGGAATTCCTCGTGATCCCATCGTTAGGCTGGGTTTTGACGAAAATGGAAATAACTTGAAACTACAGTATTGGGAAGTCGCTAATCCAGATGGACAAAAAATAAGCAGCTGACGGATTATATAGGTTTCTAGATTATCATCTGCATTTTTTTAATATTTTGAAAATCACGTAGGTAATTAGCAAATAATTGAAACTGAATGAAACTAAGGAAATAAATTAGGTACAGTAAAAATATCAGTGAATACTGTTATTCTTTACGTATTCTTCGCACTTTATATCGCACGTCAAAGAAATTTGACGGAAATTTTATAAAATAAAATAATTATTCCAACAAAATCCATTTTATGCCAAAATACCTTACATCATTTTGGAAAAGATCTGATACTCTTCAAACTGCTGGATCGATTTCTATGAAATATCGCCATCGAAATCGGTTCATCTTTTGGACAGCTACGATGCCACAGACAGACAGACAGACACATAGACAGGCACTAGCGTCAAACATATCGCCTCTTTTTGCGTCGAGGGTCAATAACATCGAAAAATATAAATTAATCGAAATCAAAATTTAATTCTCAGTGGGGATGAACCCCACGAATACCCTATAATAGTATGAGTCGAATTCCCTTCGGATCCGTTTTCGGTTCTGAGATTTTAAGTAACATTATTAACATCTTATCGTTACCAACTGAAGAATCGGCGAGCCATTTGCATTGTTTGTGCGTCGATTGAGTGTTATTTATTCTCTTGACTTTCCTTGTATTCTCACGGACGCTACACACTTGTGCACTCAATTACTGGTTTCGAAACAACGTTGAATAATGTATTTTCCTAGTTAAACAATCGGCAAGACTGAGAACTCTAGTATTTGAAATACCTTCGGTGTTCCTACTTCGTCCGCGCAACCACTTTAATCATATTGAGTAGGTAACTGTAGGAGTCCTTTTTTAACAGGTATAATTTAAGGTAGGTATACTTTATCTAAACCCTGTGCTAACAATTTCTCTAGATCCTGCTATTGACGGATAATCACGGCACGTCCTACGAACCACAAAGATGGAGATGCTTGTCTTTGCCCTAAAGTCCATCGTCCTCTGCAATAACAAAAGATCGATTTATGCGCAACCGGGATTTCTATATTAATTATGTGATGGCTGCGCCGGGGCTTAGTGGGAGCTTCGCCTCAATATCCGGCGGCCGCGGGCTGTTTTCGTTCGGACACCTTTGTACGAGAATCCGATAAAGGGATCCACTCCTCCCTCTATTCAATACGTTTTCATAAAATTGATAAATCCGGAACTGCCTTAACTTTTCACAGATTGCTTCTTTGGTCAGCATAAATTTGACGCCGACTTCGTCCTTTTTTCAACGAATGAAAATTTGGTCCCATTGTACAAAAACGTTTGAATGTTCAGCGCAGATTTAAAGATAACGATCAAAAGATCGAGTACGGTTAATTCAATTCATTAAAATACTCACGGCGGCTCCACAATGGGGTGATTATACCATAGAAATGTAAGCGCCGGGGCGGTTGCATAAAATGTATTCCCCTTGCTACCAACAAAGACAACCCTTTTATTCTTTTCTGTCGTCGGTGGCGGCGTTGTAATTCTCGTCTTTTAACAAATGGAAGACATTATCGCTGTGTCTGGCTTTTGTGTAAATTCACGTAGAATAAAAGTTAGTAAAAAGTTAAAGCGCTTACGTGGCTCTCGCATTTCAAATGTAACGAGTATTTTAAAAACGGGCAAAAACTTCGCGCCTGTGCGCCGCCCGTGCGATGTGTGCTAACTTCCCAGCGAACCTGGATGAATAGTTTATCATTTTGAATGCCATAACTACTGTGAAAATTCAGGCTCTATAAGTTCCTTAAGTGACTTTCTATTCATTGATTTGTAATTAACAAAGTTACAGTTTTAAATTAGTGCGAAATGCTAACAAACTACAACATGCTACAACCTACTTATACCTAAGTAGGTATAAGTAGGTTGTAGCTTAAACTTACCTTAGTTTAAGCTACAACCGCCATTAATATTGTGCTCTATGTATTGACTTACCTATTGCAGTGTATTGTAAAGTTAAAAAGCGTTGCCTAATGAGAGAGTGGCTTGTAGTAAGCAGTTCGCGAGTGGGGCCGGTGACTGCGGGAGAGGCTCGAGCGGCCGAGATGGCGATAGATCAGGCTCGAGGCGTCGAGCACACTTCACTCGTTACGCCGTTACAGTACAGCCGAGTGATGTGATGTTCGATTTTTGAATATTGGACTAGTGCGAATCCTAGTTCTTAGAGTCTGTTCGGTTCTTTGGCCTTGATATATTAAAATGCAAACGTTTGTTAAAATTATCAACAATATGTACAGTTAAAAATCTTTATCAACGTATTTTTGGGCCACCCCGTAAAATATAATTACGTAGTATTATAGTTTTGATTTCTGAGTAAGCTATAAGCCAGGTTTCTCACACTCACACCCGAAATAAATGCCGCATTCTCGTACCTCAAGAGCTGTTGGGTTGTTTGTATGAAGTAGATAGGATCATTGTTCTATTTTTTTAAAGTTTTTTATGCTCCATATGTATGAGTATAACCTATTTCACCGAAACGACGTCAAGGTCGTATCAAAACCAATTCAAACCCGTAACAAGTTGTTAACCTGAATCAGGCTCCTGTTATCGACATTTCGACCTTTCCCTCCTCCGATTGTTTGAGAAATCAGATCGGTGGCAGGCGTGGCTCACTCCGCGATTTCATCGCGTCGCTGCAAGTACAGTCAGCGTCAGAGAAACGTGACCCCCCTGGTTTTAAAACTATAGCTCACACGGCAACGTCGAAACATTAGTTCAACATCGCCACAGCCGTATCAAGCATCATATTATTTCAAAAAGTCATTTTTCCCTTTTGTCTCCCAACCGCCGTTGTTGGGAATCGATCCTCGGACCTCGCGGCTGTTATTAAGATTACATGTTCTTACATTAGTCCGTCACTTATACCATTGAGCCACGGAACACATATTATTACTTGCGAAAATATGAATCACTATCGTCAAATCGTAAAGGTGGAAGTTACTTACTCGTATGTCGATGCGTCCTTGTCTTAGGCATAGATACTTAATATAGTCTTGTCTTTGTTTATTATTATTTCTCTACCCTCATATCCGAATCCGAAAGTGAGTAACAACATCTTTAACTAAATATGTGTTTAGGTTGAATTTGGTATGATTATCCCGTTTCGTATTTTTTAAATTACAATTGAGTTTTAGGGTAACTTTGTAATAATTCGCATCCGCCGCAAATCATTACCGTCATCGTTACGTCTATTCTAGGTGTACCGAAGTATATAGTAACGTTGTTTTATACATGTTATTCTCGACTTGTCCGAAACCGTGCCAACTGAGTTTTAAAATGGTTCGATTAAACCCTTTTATGTGATCGAAAATTGTAGTGCTTTGGGAACAAAACCAGAGTATTAAAAAAAATTGCACGAGAAATGAATATAGCGGTGAGTTACTTAGAGTTTCCTCCATTTCATTGGCCATGTTTTGTTAGTAGACCTATTAAGTTTAAATTGTGTATTTTTTATTTGCAGAGGAGCACGGTTCGTAAATGGCTAAGGCGGTATGAAAGAACGGGTGACGTAAAGAAGATCGGCAAGGCCCTCGTCCTTCTGCCTACACAGAGGAATCTCAGCGGCACCGTAGTATTGTGCAAATGCATACCGACGCTCCATTTACTAAAACTCGCTCAACAGCTGAACGATACCTGGAAATATTACGGGACGTGATGCTACCATCAGTTCGTGTCGCATATCCTGAAGGGCAATTTTTTTTGTGCAAGACAATAGTGCAGTGCATCGCTCACGGATAGTCCAACAGTGGTTAGAATCTCAACCAGACATTACAGTTTTCGACTGGCCATCTAAGAGCCCTGACCTGAACCCAATTGAAAATTTATGGGGTCAAATGTTGCTCAACTGGGACCCCGATCAGGTCAAATCAAAACGAAACCTTGATGAAGAAGTCTATAGAACGTGGGAACTTATGATATGAGGAATACTGGCATATGCTCAAACTTGGTAGCTAGCATGAAAAGTAGGCTAAAACAAATAGAAGAGAATAACGGTTACCCTCTCCAGTATTAGAAAAAAAATACAGCTAGTGAAATATAGTGTAATATTTTAATATATTGTTCTTTGATGGGCATGCTAAAGTTTTACTGATATTATTCCAGATTATACCTTGTGTTTTTAGCATTACAAGGAAGCTTAACGTGTCTTTACATTTAAAACACTTTTGAAAAATAAGTCATAGTAAATACGTTACAGATATGTAGCAAGGACATATAGGTTTTACATTATTTTGGTTTCATAAGTAATAGTTACTTTTTGTTAGAAGCGTTATTACATAACAAGATTTGTCAAGATTGTTAACCCTTTTTCTAATGCTAAAAGCAAGGTATAGGTAGTAAGTGTTGTGTTTCCTAAAACTGTGGTAACGTGACAGGAGATGAATATTGTTATCGCTGGCCGATAACATGCTGTTTCTCTCTGAAACGTAGTTCATGGCTCGCAAGGTTAGAATATCTTCGCGTTTTATACATAACCATTATTTATCAAACCCAATATTTACATATAGTTATCTGTTATGCAACTGCATTACTTGCTATTACTTATTAAGACAGCTATACTTAATCGCAGCCCATGTAACATACCACAATTTTGATTAACTTACACTATAATATTGTTGTTTATTTACTATTAAAAGACAATTATGCTTACAATGCAGCTGTTACGCAAAGTTATTGATAGTTAGGCAACATAAATGTTCAATTTATATAATGGAAAATCGAAGTATCAAACATATATCTGCCAAACTAAACGCATATCGGTATAGTATAATAGGGATGTTGATTGTTTTTAAAATAAATTATTACACAACCATGTATGAAATAAAGCACCAGAACAATAATTATGAAGCGTAGAATTAAGTTATTTTTAGCCACACTTTTTATTTTATAAAACTTATAGAACTATAAAATAAAGAGTAGGTTTTATAATGTTTCATATAAATTCCACAGCGGCAAATCGTTTTGACAGTTCGAAAAAAGAAACTGGTGTAATGGCTTGTGCTTAACGTTAATAAAATACCAATAAAATACAGTGATTTTAAGATTGTTTTTATTTTATTTTTTCCTATTTCTACTATAATATTTGATATTACCCGTATTCAGTTTTCAATAGTTCTGAACTTAATAACACAGGTATGCTAACAAAGAAAAAACCAAAAAGATTCTAAAACTTTGATCGGTCTCGAACCCGGTTTCTCGGGATCTTTAGTCCGCTTATGAAACCACACAGCTACGCAAACATTACGTGGGATGACGAAATTATTGTACAGTTTGTATGCTGCTATTAGGGGGGTCACGTCTCTCTGACGCTGACTGTACATGCGGCCCACACCAATTTTATTGTCTAGCAGTAGTAGTTACCGCGCACCGCTATGGAACGGAAGCCTGCTCTCGCTTGCGCTACCTTACGGTCATCACCATCATCTTCATCTTCCTCGCGTTGTCCCGGCATTTCGCCAGAGCTCATGGGAGCCTAGGGTCCGCTGGGCAACTAATCCCAAGGCTACCTTGCGATCATATCTGTCGTAATAGACGCGTTATGTTAGAAAGTGAATCTTCTGTACCTAGTATAGTGCGTAGTTTTGTAACTGAGCCCGAGCTAATCCTATTGTCTATTGTTAAGTAAAACCGCTCGTGCCACGTGCCACAACCACTTGCATAAAAACCTGCGTAATTCGGTTACTGAGTGCCGGCGAGTCGAACACTACAGAACCAGTCTAAAATGTGTTATCCAGATGCGTAACAAAGGCGCGTTATCGGAGAGCGCACCTACACTGGTTTTTTGAGCGTTGGACTAGCCCGCGCTCAGGTGCCAAATAGAATGAGTATGACCCTTTTTTGCAGGTAAGTAGCACGTGCGGTTTTACTTAACAATAGACAATAGGATTAGCCGCCGGGCTCTGTTACAAAACTACGCACTATATTATTATTTATGTGTGCCGGTGGCCACAAACACCCACACACGAGCAATCAAGTTGCTATAACCCGTAAACAAAAGTCCCATGTCATCGTTAAAGTTTTACGTGGCTCTTACTTCCAACCTATCTAATCGTGGAATAACGCTTTATAATGCGTCTCGTAAACTGTCGTGTTCTTCCAACGAAGCTTTCTTACCTAAAGATGAAACACAGAAATCTTTGTGCAAGAGGATTTATATAATGTCTGTTCTTTTTCCCCTTCAAATTTGAAAGGCAACATTTTGATGGATTAAAAAACCCAATAGGTAAAGTTACTCCTTTTCAAATCTTGTAGTACCTATGAGATAAACCACGTTATAAATAATAGTACTACCGTACAGAAAGGAAACTTCCTACAAAACAGAAGTTTGACAGCGGTTCAGGGTCGAATCATGCTGTCCCTTTCTATGTAATATAATTATGGCACTATCCCTTTCAGCTATTTACGGTTGTCAAAATTCAAGTCATTATCTTATCTCCGATCGTGCACCCAAACGGACGTCAAGTTGTGCCAACTCTAATAATTGCTCGGAGCAATGCTGAGCCGAACGGAGCCGAGTTTGCCCGAAGCGAGGTGTTTCGCACCCCAGTATTTCTCTCCGGCGAAATACTTAGTAGCAAGCTCTAAGTTGCCTGAGACTATTTTCAAAAACTGGTATTATTCAAGATAAATTCAGCAGGCGAATTCAGTCCCAATATATGCCATTTTTCTTACAATAGAGTCTCAATTTCACTTGCGTATATGCGCAAGCGCAATGTACCTACAGATATTGTGCTTAATTAAATTGTTATAAAACGTTATGATTCTGAATACGCTTCCTGTTATTTGTACACATGGACCCAAACAATGAAGAGGCCTGTTATTGAGCATCTAACTTCTAATTAGAAAGGTGCCCACGCCCCTATTATCTGCGTACAATACCGCCATTCTCCTGCCTAACTTTATTGTAAACCCTCTTAACTATACGAAGTAGTCTAACATTGTAACTCGAGTATTATGTCTTGTTTACGAGCCGTAAAAGGAATCTTAAAGTTTGAGACAAACGTTTTCACGTGATAGACCGTCTCGTATAATTCTCAAACTACAGTTTAACCATTTTAATGCGGTACTACATTCGTGACATACTTTACATTTAAGAGCAACTAACATTGACATATGTAGATATAGGACTGGCTTTACGGGCAATAATAATGAGGTATGACAGGGGCCAGTACTGCGGTGTGACACCGCTACAATGCGGTTGGTTGATGAATTCGCATCACGCGCGCGATTGGTTGATGAATTCGCATTACGCGCGCTATTGGTCGCAACAAGTTGCGTTAGACTGCACGATTGGCTGGAATTCGTGAGTAACTCCGCTGAACTAGTACCATTTTTAGTGCATGTAAGGTCCTTAGATATTATACGTCAATGGCAACTAGTATGTCACTTTGTGTGGGGCTTTACCTACATCAAAAGTGACCCCATTTCATTGCTTACCAGTGTAGCGGTTTGCAAGGCGGTTAAAGCCAATATCTCCGACCCCGATGTATTGTGATAGTCGTTTCATATTGTCCGCGTTAACCTTTGAGTAATTGGGACTTATCTGCAACCCTCTCTAAGACAGGGGATACAATATACAATAATAATACAATACATCCTACGGCGAGACAGAGGAGCCATGATTTTATTACCGACTTAGTTCAAAATTATTTTACATTTTCCTATTTAACCAATAATATTTATATTAAAAAGTAGAATATAAGTAACATTAAAAAATATGAAATGAAAACTAAATATAATATGAAACTGAGATATACGGCAGTATACGGCCGTTCGTACTTTAAGATACGTCAAATATTACCTCTAGATATAGATTAGATATATCAGTGGCGAAAGTGACGTCTATTCAAACAAAAACGTCGCTTTATACCTTAAAGTTCGAATCGGGACGATAATATGCGTATAGGCACAAGCGGTTTTAAGATTTCGAATCGTTCTTGAAATAAAGTTCTCCAAACGCACTATTAAATTTCACTAGTTTGTCACGATTATATAACTTTTCATAAACACATTATACTAACCTTAAAGTAGCAACTCAAATTTTATTAACTTGGTAATTTATTTTAATTTCTCTAAATTTTCAAGAACCTTTTCGATGACCGACGTAATGAGTTTGACTTTGCTTTTTTAGGACGCTCGTCAACAGCCAATTCTTATTAGAATCTAGCGCCCGACGAGAGCAAGTACCTGAGGATGTTGACTTATTTCTTTTTAAGTTTCGAAAGAAATGTGTTTTATGAACTCTGGCCACCCTTTATCTCTAAAATCACTAGTCCTCAGATAATTTTTATCACAATATTTGTTTTTTAATACATACTTGTGCTCGTATCTCGTATCTAGGGATTGCAATCCGGACTGGTTTTGAATCCGGCCGGATCCGGCCGGATTTTGGCCTCAATCCGGCGGATCCGGCCGGATCCGGCCGGATTGGTATTGCGGATAAAAAAATCATCAAGTCACGTATTTTATCATGTTTTTAGCGTTATATGCGAAGTTAAGGATATTTTTTAATGGATTAATAAAACGGGTGTCTTAACAGGAGACATAGGCTCTCCGAAACATGTCGCGCGAGTGACTAAAAACAAGTGAGTCTAAACCGTAAATTATTCAATGTTAGTATGTCTCACAACGGTTTAATTCGATGATGGCTGTTTTAAGTTTCAAAAATCAACGTTTTCATTACTTAACCACAAATAAAATCTTCTTTTTCTCTTAAAATATCTATAGCCCAACCCACATTTCCAACAAAAAGGTGCTCTCAATTCAACCATTTTAGTTTTAGCAAACAAAATCAATAAACGTGTATACCTATACAAGTACATTTAGTAGCATAATAATAACAAAATAACATATAAATAATAATAATAAATAAATATTATAGGACATTTTTACACAAATTGACTAAGCCCCACGGTAAGCTCAAGAAAGCTTGTGTTGTTGGTACTCAGACAACGATATATAATATACAAATACTTAAAATTAAATACATAGAAAGCAACCATGACTCAGGAACAAATATCTGTGCTCATCACACAAATAAGTGTCCTTACCGGGATTCGAAAACCCAGGATCGCGGCTCCACAGGCAGGATCACTACCCACTGGCTAGGTCAGACCGGTCGTCAAAAGTCAACATATATTTCTCTATTTAATTTTATAAATATTTATTCATTATATTTTAAATGCAGGTAACACTTATTATAAGTGGGCTAAAATGTTTTGTACAAAATAAAACGAAAGAACATGTACATTAAATTACAATGTAACAACACAATAAATTGAATATAAACCAATCCAGTACTTACGGTGCACGGAAATCTCACGCAGGGCTGCCAGATCGTATAATAGGCTACGAAATTCGTATAATGAAATTATTTTCGTATACATGTCGTATAGTTGGTCAATCGGTATAATTGGATACGAAAAAAACACCGATGTTAAACTACTGTCAATGCACAGTGTCAATGCTTCAAAAAACAGTGTGCCAATACTGTTATACGATTTAATGGAACGGCAACTACTTAAATACACGTCAACGCGGGCTATAACCGCGAAAATCCAAGTGCGCAAATTGTGGGCATCTTTCTCTGTCACTCTTATTACGCTGTCATTGGAGTAAAAGAGAAAGATCCCCGCAATTTGGGGGCTTACCGCAAAAACCAAAATTCACCAGTTATTAAAAAATCGATTTAAAATAATAGTTTTTTTTTTGTACTCGTATAATGCAATCGAATTTCGTATAATTGCGAGCATAGGATCGCATAATCAAGATTTATGTACTGGCAGCCCTGAATTCTCACGACACATATTTCGTCGGCTAGAAGACTGGCGTCAACTAACAAACAAGTTGTTGTGTTGCTGTTTGCGAGCGAGAAAATTCGAATACTGGCGAGAACTTTTAAATTTTAGCAGTGTTTTAAGCTGTTATTTTATATTTTAGCGCTTTATTTCACTTTACCGGATCCGGTGAATTTTGCCGGATCCGGTATCATGAAAAATGTGCCGGATCCGGCCGGATTACCGGATCCGCCGGACCGGATTGCAATCCCTACTCGTATCTAACTATACAGACGCGATATATCAACCTGCGGCGCGCGAAAAGGGTTAACGCATACCGCATACCCATTAAATACAAATTGTATTGTGCAGGTAACCAAGTAAACTAGTTCACAATTTAATTAGGAACAGTTTTAGTTTCGTTAACGAGCTGCCACGCGATTGCCGAGTTTCGAGTTAGCAAACAAAACGTAAACATGTCGAGTGAACTTCTGGCGCCGTAGCAAAGTTACGGCATCCGTCTATGTAGTCCGCTCGTTCGTTTAATTCAAGTCAAGAAAAAAATTGTGTCAATAATGCTATTTTTAGGAGCAGTGCACCACGCCTAGGCAGGTGCCAAAATCTTAAGAATCGATGAATATCCCTGGATAATGGTAATGGTAAAGAGAGCACTCCTTCTTCTTCGCGTTGTCACGGTTCGTGGGAGCCTGGCGTCCGTATTAGTTTTTACGAAAGTGACTGCCATCTGACCTTCAAATTTTTGGTCACTAATAAAATTATTGTTTACAATACATACATATATTACATACATACAATGTTATGTCTTATTCTTCGGTATAATTTGGCCAAATGTTCATTGTTTTTAGGTATAATACGTGTAAAGTCTAAGAAAATTCGTGCTAAGAATTTGATTTACATTTCTTATGTAGGTACGTACCTATATACAGGGTGGAAAGATAAGTCGGGCCCTGGAGGGAAACTACCTTAAATCCTTAAGCTGGCTCATTTTACTTAAAGGAGACATTCCTTTATTTTTAAAAAGAAACAAAACTGCATTCAAGGTATTTTTCTTTTTTCTTCAATTTGGCTTGTCTAAAAAAATCTTAAGTACTCAATATTAGATTTTATGGATATTTTGTACGACAGACGAGTGTAAGACCTAATGTTTCTTGGAGAAATGTTATCATTAACATTAACTGTATCCACTAGTAGAATAAAATTGCGAGTTTTAATTTTTTGGAATTTTTAGTCGGTTCGAGTCCCGGGCGAGGCAAGCGAGTTTTAGAAAACCTTTGAATGCAGTTTTGTTTCTTTTTAAAAATAAAGGAATGTCTCCTTTAAGTAAAATGAGCCAGCTTAAGGATTTAATGTAGTTTCCCTCCAGGGCCCGACTTATCTTTCCACACTCTATAGCGTTCCTACACAGGATATATTTTTTTAATAGGTCACTGCCAAGAAAGTAGGGCCCCCTGAAGACTATTCTGGCGTAGCAGCACGAAATCGGATAGCTATCCACTGCAGGTACTCCATTGAAAACATCCAGCCTGTAGATACCCATAGTGTTTGTAAAAAATGTCTTTATATATAGTATATCTATGCATTCTGAGGTGGTATATTGGTATTAGATACCCAGTAGGTGTTAATAATTTAAGAGCGTCACCCCAGCATCATGAGGAAGCAATAAATTTAAAATAGTTAGACGGACAAAAACAGCAGGCTTAAATAAATAACAATAAGTTCAAGCGAAACCATAGAAACAAGTGCAAGGGTAATTTATAGTTTCGAAGAAACTACAAAAAGCTACGCAATTCAACGTTTATACTAGCTTTCACTGGGAGAGATAAAGGGCCGTCACTGTACACAACGGTAAACTAATCTAAAACCTCAACACATGACCCTAACGGCCTGGCCACGACATTGGTCTAAGGCGATCGGCGGGGCGGCGGGCGGGGCGGAAAACGCGAGCGACCGCCAGGCATGCCACGTACTTTCAGTAGCGGCGGCAGCGACTAGGAGCGGCTGGGACGTAGACGTATTTAAAATCATGTTTTCTTGTTCAAAAGTGCCTAGAATATATTTCATTGTTTGTCAATGGGTGCATGGACTAAATACAGGACGACAAATTTATTTACATCTAGTTTAGTATTTTATATATTGTATATATAAAGCACCCAAAAAAACGAGTACTTACACAAGAATAAGTGTGGAGACGTCACAACATACTTAAATACGCGAAAGTACATTTAAAATTTCAATAATAAACCTTTCCGTCTCCATGTCGCTCGAAAAAAAAACAAAATGTTTTGTTCCGCATCGCCCCGCTCGATCCGTCGCGCCTACTAGGCCGGTCGCGCCGCTCTAAAGTCGTGGCATCGCCCGCGCTGCCCGATACAAATGTTCGAGTCGCGCCCCTCCCCGCTCGCCGCCGCCGCCGGTCGCCCGGTGCACGCCGCGCGCGTTGCCGCTCGGCGACAAGGCTCGTGGCATGCATTATGCGTCGCCGGGTTATTGTTTTTGCGACTTACCGCCGGTCGCCGCCGCCGATCGCCTTAGACCAATGTCGTGGCCAGGCCGTAAGGTCTACAATACGATACGCAGCAGTATCTACCTTGGTTTATTCGAATGTTTCAGACGACATGTGCGAAACATCCCCTGGCCTGCGCTTGCGTCGCCTACGAGGCACTTTGACATTCTTATGCGGGCGCGAGATAGAGCAACGCTGGCTCCTTGTGCGGGAGGAAGACAACAAATCCTGAGCGATCAACTTCGGACGGGTCGTCGCGACAAACGGGATGTGCAGACACTTGTAGCGAGAATGTATTTTATTCACTGTTAATAAAGTCGACCCTAGTTTAAATAGAGATAAGCTAGTATTGTAAAGGTTTTGCGCTAAGAACAGGGGATGAAGGACGGACACTCAGATTCCAGACACCAAAGAGGACGGCGCGACCATTAGATTTGCTCTTGCTATGAAATATCGCCAAGTGTTATCTAACTTTGTAAAGTAAATTATATTTAATTCTGTATAAAACCAGATCTAGAATCAGTGGTTCCGGTTGGGCAGTATAATCCAGTTAAGTACCTAACATTAGGCCAAGAGTTAATAATGCTACCCATAGCCTGCCAAACTATATTACGAGTAATTAAAAGGCGAATTCTATAATTATATACAATGAGTTCGACTCTCATTATTGTTAATAAGTACATATGGTTAAATAGAAATACATCTATAGAGTCAGGGATTCAAGTTCCCGCAGATAATTTGATGTGAACGAATTGTCAATGGGAATATGTACTGATATTGTATTATGCAGTTGAGTATTACAGACTAAATTTAACATGTGCACGTGAAACCGTCATCCGCAATTATGTTGTGTATACTGTTTTGGAAATTACGAGTAGATTGTTAATTGTTATTGTTAGACAACTGAAACGTGTAAGCACCAATGTATCTAGACATTAAAATTTTGATTATTAAGGGTCGAGCCAAGGTTGTCCTGGGTTTTTCCTGGTTCGACGATATTACATACATGTTGTTCCCAGGATGGTATGTGCGTTAGTTATTGTCATTGTTTAAAGACTTCATCAAATTCTGGTAATAGTTCGAGCAATAAAAGGCATAGGTTGCACTTCACATTTGTATTACCACAGTGTAAATATTACTTATGGAGTTTAGATCCAAACACAAATAATTAACTTCTAGGCACCTAATGCCTTATATAACTTTTCATAGGAACGCACTATACCATACAAATTTGCGATAATAAATTCAAGTATATAAATCGCCATGCGCATTTTCCTTACAAACACCCCAAAGTAGTTCAGACCGTTTATATGACAGTAATTGCATCTAGTTTCTCTCTTTATGATCCAATGATTTAGAATGGTACATTTAGTCAACCCCAAATACCATCTCAATTCGCATTCGCTATATGTCGACAATGTCCACGAGTATATCATAACATAATGAGTAACATTAGAATATGGCGGCAATATGGCAAATATTCATGGAACTTGTAGGATTACGTATTAACGGAGACAATGCATACGCACTAGTTAGTGAGGCATTGTCGTGGCGATTCGTGGCAGCGTTCATAGAACAAGATAAAGGATGGTTCACACTCGGCAAGACTTCAACCATGAGAGTGTCTAATTCCACTCTGGAAGGTAAAATGGCCAAATTTTACTATTTGAATCACTCATCACTGTAAGATTACATTATGAGAGCTCTTAAAGCTGATTTATATTGTACCTAAATGTACCTACACAATGTGTGTACGTTACGTACTCAAAAATATCAACAAATATCTGACCAATTAGGTAAGTAAATGTGTAAGTTGACGTTTGCAAATGACACACAGATAAGAGCTTTTAGATAAGTGTTAAAAGTGTGCCCCACACACACCTACGACATTATTTCACGAAAACTACTACTGAGATACGCAAGGAAGAGAAAATTTTAACTTGGGTAGGAAAATCACCTAATTTGCGTTTGTTTCACGCTTCAAAGGGTCCCACGGTTGCATTAAATTACACTTAACCTCAGAAATATGAGGGAAAAATATACAACACCCAGCGTGAGCCCTTTAAATATCTCTTTTTGCAAACAGCGGCAGTGTCGCCAACTTGGCATAAATGATTCCAGATCTGGCATATTTTCACTCGCTTTGGCACCAAAATTTTCCATTTAGCATCTGGCATAATTTTTAGCATAATTTAGTCTAAGCTAAGTTTTCACCAACTTGCAACAATCGCCTTATGTGGTTCAAATTTTCATATGAATTTTGACTTTTGTGGGCGGATGGACATCGACGGACTATATGTATACATTTTTTTAAATGGCAATTATAGTTGGTCAAGAAAATCTTGTGAGTAGGAAATGGCAGCAAAAAAATGTAGGCGCGGAGGATTATCGTCCCATGAAAATTTGAATTTTTCGCTTTTTTCTACTGACAAGGTACGGTGTTTTTTACAGAATATTTTTAGACACCACATAATTTTAGGTGTGTATTTTCAAGTGATATTTTAGCATTTTTTACATTAGTCTAGCATCTTTTCAAAATCCGAGTTGGCAACACTAAAGAGCGATCACGATAAACTAAAGCTCCGGTCGCCATGCTGGAATTATCTGTGCCTCTACCGGTCACGTAAAGAACTAAAAATTTCAATTTGTACCATGAGTTACAAACGTTTTTACGCGAGTTTTCCATACTTGCCTAACTTCACACCTAAAACGCTCTCTTTCTAATTATATAATGAAAACTGAGCCAGAATTATTCTGCGTAAATACTTTACGCGAGTAAACGTGACAGATGTTATGGAAAAATACGTGCGTTTCCAACGTGACATTTCTGTCAACTTGTAAACACAACAAATACGCAGATTTTTCACGAATATTAATGCAATTTTCAACGTAATATGTATAAATTTATAACAGTATGTGAACTTCAAGCAAAACTTTAAGGGATAAATCAATTAATAGTTCGATAAAAGGCTGATTTAGTACAAAGGTAATGAGTTATACTTGACATCATATTTTCCTATTTCTACTGCTACATTTGCGAAAATCACATTGCTTACGAGCAGTTTTTGGTTTTAGGCAAGAAGCTGATTGAAAACAACATTTCCCTGAAAACCCGGATTGCATCATGTATGCATGCGTATGCATGTAGAAGTTACATATGTATTAAGAATTAAGGCTCAATACAAGGAGCGGTACATAGACATGTTGCTGTTTTTGTTGCTGGGTGCACATAACACATAGTAAGAACATACACATAGTAAGAATATTTACACAAGAATTGCTACGTATTTTATTAAGCATTATTATCTTAAATAAAATAAAACATACAAATGTTCTGTGAGTTTATTTATTTTTCTTTACTAAGTAAGTATTATTTTATTTTCCGTTGTTCAAATTCTTGTGTTTGGTAGGTACTCGTTTTTCATGTCAACTTGGTAACAGGAAATATGAAACTTTCTTCAAAAACTTTTGCTGGTGGTTCAGAATCTGAAAATTTAAAACACATTTATTGCCAAATACCCGCTGCGTGGGTTCATTTTGTATTGGAAATGGGGCGCTTGGCACTGAAATATACTCGAGATCATATAGGTAGTATAAAATTAAGATCGCTATTAAGGTCATACGTAGGGTCTGTGCGGAAAGCGAAGAGTCGTAGGTATAATGTATGGGCTCCCCTAAATTTCACGACTCTTCTCTTTCCGCACACTCTATTAGATAATGTTACTTAGCAGTAGGAGACGGCCGCTGTCATGATGCGGACTGAAGCGGACCATTATAATACATACCTATTTTAATATTTTAAGATTTCTTCTCATGTGTGTACTATTTTCATCATAGGTAATAAATATGTAGCCAAAAGTAGCCTGTATAATCGCGCCGTATACTTTGCTTCCTATTTTTTAACACGCAAAGTCATAATTTTAACTCGATTATTAATGATGTTTACGTAATTATCATATTTTGCAATTTTTGTCTTGAATACAATATATTTTAATTTATACATTGTTTACTAACATTGATGTGTTTATTATTTTCGTAACTATGGCAACGTCAAATCTTTAAAACATTGTAGAATGAAGGTTGAGTCAGTAACAAAGTGACAAAATTGGTCTTAGAGCATTTAATAACTGGAGTGGCCATTGAGTGCTTACTGTTAGGATTTAGGATTAGGGTTCCAAGCAGGAAAGAAAAGCTTGTTTTAACACCATATAGGTAATGTTTATTACTCTCAAGCAAGACTACATAGTAATGGCGTCTCATACGGGAAGAAAGAACACCTACATTTGTTTTATATTGACAACCGAATAAATCAAATATCATAGTCGTAGTAGTCTCGTAGGTATACTCTTTATTTTTTTGTTGACATTATTACTTACCCCTCTGCCGAAAAACACAATTGTGCAAACTTTTGTATGGACTGACATGGCTATTTGTACGTTACGTACAAATCATGTAGAAATAGCAATACATTTGACGTCCCCTCCCCCGCAAAAATCGGCAGACTGTTTTGTAAAGAAAATGACAGCGATGACATCTCCCTTCTAAATGCTCTTAGTGGATGGTAGAGGTAAGGAATACAATCTCCATGAAATTAATAATGAAAAAGTGTCCGTCAAAAACCTTAAGAGGGAAGTATACTACGTAATCGTCCATACAAAAAGAGAAAACGTTTTTCCACTTGTAAATACGAGTATCTTCCATTCTCCATGATTTTTAGTACGGTATTGATACAATGAAAAACTAGGTTTATGGGTTTTCTTTTTTTCGCTACTCTGGAGAGATTTAGAAAAATTATAATAGCTGACAGCGTGCCCAGTTTTTGCAAATATTCTCCCATAAAGGAGTTTTCTCATAAAGTCATAAAGGATTCTCCTTACCTCTACCCTCCATATTCCCGGCTACCATCAGTATATGTAACATTACTTTCTGTGCATCTCACTTGCACTAATATGCGAGAGCGAGATGCATAGATAGTAAATTACGTAGACGTGAGAAAATGTGTCAATTTTGTTATTTAGTTCTATAGGTGAATCCTAGAGGCGCTGTATAAAACTCCGATATAACTCTTGCTCTGTTTTATAGTATACTTAGAAAGGGACAACATCGTTTGGAGTGGAGTGAAGTTAGGTACATATTTAAGACCGTAAAGAAACGTAAAACGTGACACACTGCACGTTTATTCACTGAAAGTAAGTGAAAAATACTCTGCCAACTGATAGTAGAGGCACTTAAAATAAAAATGCCGTCTTCACGATAACGTCAGAGACGAGTGAATAATAGGATTGCTAGTGATTGTGAAATTAGTAGCCTCGTCATGTATTTAAATGGAGGCTTTTAGGTAGACCTGAGTTCTAATATTATATTTAATGTAATTATATTAAGTACTTTACATTATAGCACTTTGACTTCCAGTACGGATATGATGTCCGTTCTTGTCTACGTGATATGAGTGATTGAGCATGATAAAACGGTGTTCGTCACTTTCTATCCCACAGTGTTAAATAGTGACAGTTATTTTATCACGTGGATAAAGCCATCCATAATACTCCTGCAGCTCATGTTATATTCTATAATTTTAAAACAGTTTCAGCACTTTGCACTCCCATTTGACAGCGCTAATTAAAGCAGAGCATTGATTGGCATCTTGGCCTATTAGCCAAGTGACATTTTATGTTCATACTAGGAAATGTCATTTTAGTCTACGGAATAAAAAAAAGGGTATATTATGGATGACTTTATCCACGTGATAAAATATCCGTCTCTGTTTAACAGAGCGCGATTTAAAGTGACGGATACCGTTTTATCACGCTGTCACGTAGACAATCACGACCATCATATCCGTACTGAGTAAAAATATGTCGTCTATATACCAACGCTGAGCACCAGTATATTTTGGAGAAACGCAACGTTGTATAGAAAATGGTAGCAATAAGTAGCAGTCTTTTATTTGATCGTCTCCAGTGATGTCATTATCATTATTATTCTGATGGAGTTGGAGAGCATTGACTTTTCCAATAAGTTACTTATAATATCTAGCAGCTATTTTCCTCCTCGCCAGAGAGTTTACCGTTAATCTATTCTGACACGAAATCGATAAAAGTTTTGTGTCTGATTTTCCTTATCTTGAGCTATTCGTACCTTTGATGATCTATTTATATCATCAATTTTTGTCTAATTCATTTAAATCTTAGACTTTTCATTTTATTCTATTCATTCTGGCAGAAATCCCGGAAGGTCGTGAGTTTAAACCTTTTCGGCGCTCAATAGTAGGCATCAATGATTCTGTAAAACTACAAAAAAGGGCGGTCAAATATTTTGTACAGTATTTTGGACACTGCCAAATTAAGTGTTAAGCTTACGTACCAGCCAACGATCTAGATAACCAAAAGCGCCCATAAGACATTTAACAAATGTTTTAGTGTGCTTCTAGAGGCTATGGAAACGGTGAACATGGCATTAAGTTTTGTGACCAAAGCATTCACGATTTTTTATTGGTAAACGCGTTCAACTTTCACAAGGGCTTTTCACGGTAACGGAAATTATTATGGTATAGGTACTTTCATGGATCACACTTTGCAAAAGCAACACAAGAATTCACAATGGTTCTTAAGAGTTTATATATTATAGCCTTTCATTGAGTACCTAAATACTCAACGGGAGATCATCGAGGTTAAACACTCACATATTATGATGGTTCCCACTGTAACCATGGAAAAATTCTGTAGGTAGCAGTGGCGGCAAGTCAAACATATCCATAGGCAAGCCGGGGCTAATTTCGCTTTACAACTCTGCTCAAAGCGTCCAAAAACAGGCAAGCCGGTGGAAATCGGCTTTTATGGACATGCCGCCACTGGTAGGGTAGTCTTTGTTATATCTTCCGGAGCGGAAGCTTGTTGCTTAAATTATTTTTGATGATTTGCAACATCGATAAAAAATTAAATCAAAAAAGTTTCCATGGGTTTTTATTCTAAATCTAGAACACTTAGAAATACAATTACTGCGCCATATGCGTCTAATTTTGTACGATTATCCTCATTTACTTAGCACTCAGAGCTGTACTTCGTATTTTTTTGTAATACGAGTATGTCCTTTTAAAGCCCGTTTCATACTCATGCGCTGATCTGCGAAATCGCCTCCACACTCGCGTTCGCGGCTTCACGCCGCGATTCGCGCACGAATGTGGACGGGGCTTATAATAGCAGTTCGTCGAATGATGGTCTCTATGAACGCATATTTTTATTAGGTAATTCGTTATATTTCGTATTATTTGCACGCTCAATCCAACCGATTCTCCGTCAATGAGATCGGGAATAACTTTTCCGATCCCCCAACCCTTGTTATCTGCCGTGTGTGTGGACTGCACTTAAGCTGCCGGCGGCTCCGGAGCGCTGGAATAACAAGCACAAAACGGACACCAGCAAATCCAAGCCAAGTCCCGGATTTGTAACAAAGTGCGGCTTATTCCGCTCACTTCTACATAATATGGCCGAAACACCGAGCGCAGATGCGGGCTGCAGATTTTCAATGCGGTTTCAATTTCTTAACATCGCCTCCTTAGATTTATGTGCGAATAGTAAACAGTTGCTGTTTACAGTGCCTTTTATTTGTGCTGGCGCAATTCCTGCGGTTTATTTTCGCTATGTTTCACCTTTAAACGCGGGGAAATTCATAACCAAATAACAGCTAACGTTAAGCTTATTTTCCATTTCATGTGGTACCTATCAGTTTCGTTGCATGATTTTATTTTTAGGGTTCCGTACCTCAAAAGGAAAAAACGGAACCCTTATAGGATCACTCGTGCGTCTGTCTGTCCGTCTGTCCGTCTGTCACAGCCAATTTGCTCCGAAACTACCGGACCAATTAAGTTGAAATTTGGTACACATATGTAAGTCTGTGACCCAAAGACGGATATGTAACGTCAACAAATGAATTTTAAACATAGGGGCTACTTTTGGGGGGTAAACGATAAAATTAAAAAACAAAATTTTGAAAACTATATCGTGTTACATATCAAACGAAAGAGCTCATTTTGGGAATCTCAAATATATTTTTGTTATAAATTTAGGATAAAAATTTTAGAAGTTATTCAAGAAAATAGACAAAAAATGACCATTCCCCCCCCTCTATCTCCGAAACTACTGGGTCTAAAATTCTGAAAAAAATACACAAAATAGTCCTTTACCTAAAGATGACAGGAAAACCTATTAGAAATCTAGAGTCAAGCGTGAGTCGGATTTAAGAACATAAATGCGGTTAACGTTTTTTAGGGACACAGCCGCAATGGTTTAAGTGAAACGTGCTGTAGACAGCTATTGCGAAGGCCATAGGCCGATATCCGCATAAGGCCGAAGGCCCGAAGCGTCCCAAAGTGGCGTTCCTTTAGCTCCAAGCGTGAGTCGGACTGAAGACAAAAAATGCGACTAGGCTGTAACTGGCACATAGCCGCAATGGTACTTGTAGTACAGTCAACAGCAGAAGTTGTTCAAAATTACCTTGACATGCTCTTATTGGCTTAACTATAAAGTCGCGTCCAGATCATTTTAAACCACTCACCCGCTTAGCAACTTCTGTTGCTGACTGTACTGATTGATTAGGTTACTATTGTTACGTGTTTTAAAAAGCACTAGGTATACAGGGTGGCTAAAAAATAAACTAAGTGTATTCCCGTTGCCAACGTGCAACCCTGAAATCGCGAGGAAAAATTTGGCTGTTTCATACATTTAGGCTGGTCCGTTTTCTATGGGAGGATACTTCTTTTTTCGCGATTTCGGGGTTGGTCCCATACTAAAAGTCGCTCAGTATAATCCCAAAACCTCCCTGGCTACGGAAATACACTTTTATTTTTGGCCATCCTGTAGGTATTATCTCTCTTCGGCCTTCGCTTTTAAAACACTTTCGGAAGTTGTAGGAAGCGCGACCCGTCGAACGCTCGAGTTTTCACTGTTTTCAGCTCTACGCATTTGGACACTTGTACTATTGTTCGGCATTTAATCTTCAGAAATGTAAAGATATAAGCCACCACGCCAGAAAACTTCATGTTACATCTGGTTTTTGATTGACCCATTCGGGTTTTTCAAGACGTTTCACGTACAAAAAAATGTTGAATATTATGTGATGTACGGAACCCTTGAAACGCGAGTCCGACTCGCACTTGACCAGTTTTTTGTTACTAAAACAATGCATTGCACGTTTTTTCAATTAGCATATGTTTGACGGGCGTTCAGCTGTCGATAAGTGAAACAGAGTAGTAACCAAAACGCCGTTATCTAGACAGATTTTAATTTGTGCATGTTTTTACAGGCCTTTTTCAGATCTAATATACCCTATTTATTAGAATAGAACAGACATCGCCCGCTGTGCAACACACTTATACCTACTC
The DNA here is from genome assembly GCF_963556715.1 of Cydia fagiglandana. Lineage (NCBI taxonomy): Eukaryota > Metazoa > Arthropoda > Insecta > Lepidoptera > Tortricidae > Cydia > Cydia fagiglandana. Next base: position 14,143,199 of record NC_085938.1, read on the forward strand.
TACATCTACGTGGAAAACTAATACCTATCCTATGTCCTTTCCCAGGTCTAAAACTTATCTTCATGCCATATTTCCTCTTAATCAGTTCAGCTGTTTAAGCATGATTAGTGTTTTGAAACGAATAGTAATACCTTTGCATTAGAAAAGTACAAAAAACCTGTATATGGTGTATCTCATATATTCGCAATGAGGCGTGAGCCATTTCGATGACGTCATTGCGCTGAAGTAGCTGGCCTGCGCCAGTTTCCCGGCAGTTACGAGGTCCCAAAATGTCCCAATACCATGCCCAACAATATACTTAAAGTTGGTAATGGTTATATACCGACTCTGAACCATGTTCCAATAAGTATGATTTAGTGTGCCATAGTGTATGTCTGAAAAATGCTAGTACAAAGTTGTACACAAGTATCCTCACCCCAAGTTATTAACGCGTCTCCGTAATCCCCACTAAAAAAGACCCCTGCAAAAGCGTGCCCACTAATGAACACTATGTATCAAAGTTTGCATGCCATTTTTCAATACCTTTGACGTTTTCGTCGGTCCACAACGCGATGCCAATTACTGGCGAACAATTTGTCTCGTCATTGCGACGTGTCGGCCGGGGCGGTCTCTCGCTATACCGCTCGATGGACTACACGAACACAGCTAGTCATAGACATGCCAACTATATGAACTTTGTCCACGCGTGACAAAGAAACAAACGAGCAGACGAGCCGCCTAATGGGAAGCGGTCACCGTCGCCCTTGAAAGCGATATCGGAGGAGCCACATAATGCATTGCCGAGCCTTGAGAACCTTGAATACCCGTTGAAGAACCCCATGTAGCGCAAAGGAAATGCCTCAGGAGAAGATGGAATGCCACATTTTTCACAATCTTGGAAGAAACGAGAGAGATGCCCGCTTATTTTTGGTGTGTCATGTATGTAAGTATCTAAGGGATATCTCACTAGTGGGAATGAGCTTTAAATATACAAAATTGAGACGACCTATTAACCCGTAACCTGTAATAAATATTTTAAAATCTATTATGGTTTAAAATCTATACTTATTGATATAATAAAATCGCACTTAAGTATTGGTGCGCGTGAGAATCATGAGTGTTTTCAAGGCCGTGTCGATTCGCAAATATATATTAATATATTAATTGTGTTTTAAATGCGACAGACTACCTAATTAACCAAATAGCTTAGGAGTAGACCGATACTTTTAAAAAGTGGAATGTTTCAGAGTTTTAAAAAGTAGGCACCTACGTATACCTACATAATTATATACATAGGTATACGTAGGTGCCTACGTATACTACGTATAGCCCGTATAGGGCTGTCGTGTCGGTAAAGAAATGTCTTTCATTTTGGTAGCTAATAATGCATGTCATTGAAATATGCTGAATGTCTGAGTTATATCTTTTAAAGGTCTACGTCTACGTCTGAATATCAAGCCTATATTTTAGAAGTCATTGACACCACCTAACCTTATGAGGCGAACTATACACAGATACTATCTGATTGAACGTGCTCGCTGAATACGTTAACTAGACGACTAATTTAAATTCCCTAATTAGTACAGAACCTTGGGGAGTAAACTAAAAGTACGAGGACACAATGCTGCCAACATTACGAGCTTGTATTATCATACAGAACGTGCCTACATTGTGCCTATTCTACCCACCAAAACAAATAGAGAGGTATTCTAATTTCACAAATTGTTTATATTTTGATATTGATATAGTACGACTTTTAGGTACACGAGCACGACTCTCAGAGCTCGAGAGATCGTATCATGTCAACATCCTTCTTCTTTTAAAATGAGTCGATAAGTGATATTCACGGAGCATACGGGTATCTAATGTTTTCGAAAATAACGTTTACAGTTCATAATTCTTATGGAGCTACGAAATAAGCACTTTCCGTGCCTAAGTATGTCAGAAATTTAAAGGGCCTTATGTACTGTAAAACGTACAATACACGTTGGAAGAGGTAATTCGCAACTCGTGTCAACACTCCCTCGTGTTATAATTTATCACCATTCGTTGCGAATTTCCTATTTTCCGCCTTGTATCGTAAATATTGAAAATCTCAAATATTCAAAATTCAAAGTTCGAATAAAAGTTACACGTGCAGAATTAATTTATCTATAGTTTTATACTTAGGTACTTACACTTACTATACTACTTATTCAAGATTAGGGTTTCTGCTCGAGAATTCCCGAGGCGAGAAATCTCGAGAAATTTGTCCTAAGTCGAGACGGGAAAAAAATATTCAATGCCTCGAGAACTCGAGAAATAAATCTCTTGTGATAAGTAAAAAGATAACACGCGTATAACACATGATGTGTCTATAATGTATTTCTTTAGGTAGTTAAATAAATATTAACAATGTTTTTTGTTACGTTTTCAGGTAGGAACCTCCTTGAAACATTTATTACCAACCAAATAAAAACTACCTTGATCCGATCCGTCCCCTATCCCTAGCTAGAAAGCTTTAACCGGTTATCATGTTTTGAAACTTTTGAACTATCATGATTCACGACATTCATGTAGTGTCTTTTTATTGAAAAACGCTTTAAAAAAAATTGTTACGAATTATAGGACCATGCAATAAGTGTAATAACAAATATTACAAAACTAAATTACTATTGATAAATCAAATCATCCCAATATATTCCTTTTAGCAAAATATTACAATTTTAGCAGCTTTATTGTTACGTTGAGTAAGTACTTACGAGTAGTTAATATTACGTAGCAATACTTCTGTAAGTTTTGTCACATCGAGTTAAATTTATTGACTTGAATATTTGCTGCCTAATAAAATACCATATTGTAGTTTGTTTACATTTTGTTGAATACCTAAAGAAATACACTATAGCATAACACATCGCCGGTGCGCACGCCTGCACCTATAGTTTTTTTTTTGTTGTTGTATTTTTGATTATTAAGTGCAATTTATGGTGATTAAAAATGTACCATATGTTTGATTATTGATCTCACCTACGACTCCTACAAGTCCGATTTGTAAGAAAGCAAAAAAAAAAATAACATGGTGGTTTTCGGAGCTTTCAATATTTCTCGAGATACTCGAGAAACTCGAGAAATCTTGGTCGAGAATTCCCGTGCCTCGAGAAATTAAAAAGGTCAAGAAACCAGAAACCCTATTCAAGATATAGATCGTCAAGCAAATCTTATCAGTAAAAAATTAAAATTTTCTATGAGACGCTATCACTTCGCGCCTACATTTTTCAAATTTGCCGCCTTTTTCTACTGACAAGATCTGCTTGACCAAGTATAAATAAACAAATTAAGGTACTCTAATTCATATTTATTTGCTCTATTTATAAGCACTGAAAATCACAAGTTTTAAACTAAACCTAAAACCAAACTCCTTTACAGTAAGTAGTTTGCTAAAGCAAACCGCAGAGAGCGGATCATTTTCCTTTTTACTTCGGCCTCCATGTTCGTATTTTGACCTCTTTAAAAGGCTTTGAGGCCTCTTTTGCCAAATATATAGTAAGTGGGCTTGAAATACGAGAACGCCCTTGAATATCCTAATAATCCAATATTTTTGTATAAGTATATACCTATTTTATACTACCATCGCCCATACTGTTAACTGTACGATGTGTACAGTCGCCATCAGATATATCGGAGCGGCCAAGGTGCTCACAAATATCTGAACACGCCTCTATTGTCAAGGCGTTAGAGTGCGTGTTCAGATATTGTGAACACCTTGGCCGCTGCGATATATCTGATGGCGACTATACAGTTAGGAGTGTTGCTGTTTGTAGTTTGTACCTATAAATCCCCACATTCACACTCCTACCGTGTAGGCCGCCTCGTAGTCCGCCTCGTTGGGTAGGATTGTGTACCGAGGCGGATTAAGAAAGACATGCCTACGTCGTAGGTTCTAAAAATGGTTGAAAACATACTCGCTATACATTTAAAATATTGTAGGTACAGTCAGCATCAAAAGTAGCAGATCAAATTATGTAGAATAGACTGTGACAGATACTTTTGAACGCAACTGTATCAAAGAGAGTGTAGAGATATAATACAAGTCCCTTAACCTTTTATTTTCATCCTTAGTTACAAGTAATATAAACAACAATAATTAAAGCGTTCAAGTAAAAATTACAAACTAAACTTAAAAATAAACTATAAATAGAAAATTTGCCCCAAATCGCCGTCTATTTGGAAAATAATTAGGATGCAATACAATACTTTCGGTGTGTTGTTTCTGGAAATATCGATTGTGGAAGTAGACTTATTTTTAAATAGTAACAGTATCATTACGTCCAATGGAAAACCGCTGTTAGGATTAGGATAGCTCACAATATAGAGGAAAGAAAGCAAACTGATAAGGTTTACCTGGACTTTCAAAAGGCATTTGACTGGATCAACTGTGATAATCTATTGCGAAAAATGGCGGAAGCAGGTTTCTCGAGAATGTTGTTAGAATTTTTTGCTGACTATTTTTCTGGCCGTACGCAATATGTAATTTACAATAAAGCCCATTCTACGGCGTATCCAGTAACGTCAGGTATAGGTCAGGGTAGCAGCCTTGGTCCCCTCTTATTTTTAATTATAATTAATGACCTGCCCGAAATTGTTAAGCATTCTACCGTACTGATGTTTGCGGATGATGTCAAACTGGCAAAATCAATCCAGGATACGACCGATGCTAGTAAACTCCAGTCGGACATAGATGCCGTTCATCGGTGGGGTTTAAATAATAGTCTACACCTAAATACCGCTAAATGTGCAAGCATGTCATATTCGAAGACAACCATACCGGCCTCACGGTTATACACGCTGAATGGCGAGGTCCTCCAAAATGTACAAACTATGCGAGACCTCGGCACGTGCTTCGATACCCAACTAAAATTCGATCAAAACATAGTGCAAATCTGTAACAAAGCGCGTAAGTCTCTTGGGTTCGTCTTAAGGCAGTCCAAACTTTTTAATAGGCACCATGTCATTTCATTACTTTATAACGCCTATGTCCGTAGTGTGCTTGAGAGTAACTGCATCATATGGAATCCGCATTATCAAAAACATGTTACCTTAATTGAAAGAGTTCAAAAATCATTTGTCCGTTACCTCTATTATAAAATTCATGGCTTCTACCCTTACATGTACCCAACACTGTTTGTACTAGGAATGGTATCATACCAAAGCCTTGAAATGCGTAGACGACTTGCTATGGTAAAATATTTCTTTAAACTGATACGAGGCACATTGGCTAACCCTTCCTTATTACAATTTGTATCGTTTAAAGTACCACTACACATTAGAGGTTCCCTCCGTCCACGCCAACGGCCGCTATTCCTGGTCCCGCACGCCACGATAAATCTGAGCAACTCTCCTCTGTATGTGGCCTTGAACCACATCAACAATATTCTGCTCTTTGACCCAACACTGGACTTGTTCTCGCAGTCAGAGTCGAGATTTCTGGCCACAGCCGCTCGCTATTTGGAGTCAATTAACACTCCTACCACAATACAGTATTAGATTACTTCTTACCTGTGCATGTCATGTTAGGTGTAATATGTGCTCAATATGTGTATCAAAATTAATGTAAGTATATTAAAATTTAAGTTGACCTACCTATAAACTGAAATGTATACGTGTTTATCTTATAATTTAACAAAATGCTATTTATGTAATTAATCATTTTATATTTTTGTACTGTGACCTATAACTTTCATGTTTGGCAATTCGCTGTAAATGTAAGTTGGTTAAATAAAGAAAATAAGAAAATAAGGATGCTAACTTGGATGGGAGCATCCATTGACAGACTTCCCTATAAAAAGTGCCCGACGGCCGTAACGATACAATTAGGCCTTTAGAACTTTTTACTCTAATGTTACATTAAAAAATCTATCTGACTATACGAGTATTACCAATTCAGCACACGAAGGATGGCTGGTTTAGGTACTTATTCTTAGCAACGGCAATCAAATGGAATTGGTACATCCAGCTTTGATGCAGTACCAAACAATACCCGGATCACCGGATAGGTACTCTAACCAGTCTAACCTACGGACAGTATAGGATGAACTACAGTATCCTGTCTCCGAAAATTTAGCAATTCATGTTCGAGTTTCAAATCTCAGAGACAATGACTATTCGTCATTACTAATCCAGATTTATCGAAGCTAAGCTGTGCCTTCGGCAGTAACAATTTGCCACTTGTTTTGCCTGAGATGTACATTTATTCTGGTGACAATAAACTACTGTATATTAATCTACTCTGATACCCACAGGTCGTAAGACGCAATCAACTCGGGCACACAACAAATTGAAGACCGGGTGTAGACTCCATTGACACGTTATTGATTCTGCCTGTCAACGTAATTGCTTGCGACGGCGAGACGGGCAGGATCGTAATACGTATGCCAGAGTTCAACTTGTCAATTTTACCTCACCCGAACATATTTGATGGAAGGGTGGATTTATCCGGGTCAAGTTAGAAATTATACCTCTGGTAACTAATCTCCATAGAAAATTACATGTTATTAAAGTTGTATGTAGATTAGATTATCAAAGCCTCTGTTTGATAACATACCTATATATGTACATATAGGTATGTGTAGGTATTAGATATGTTCCTTTTAGTGTTCTGGCAGGTATACTGTGTGCTTTAGTAACACAAGATAGCTCAACCCGGCTCTGGTTATTATCTAGTGCAGCACTGTTGCCATTCAGCGTGGAATGCATATTTGAAGCTTTTGGATCGCGTAGGGATGAATTCGGGTATAAGTTTGTGTTTTGGTAGGTTGCAATAGTAAAATACTGGGGATTTGTTAACGAAGTATGTTGTGGATATTATCTTCGTACCAATACCTACATATACAGGGTGTGTCTGACCTTGGAGCATCCAGGGTTCGATTCTACTCGCTAAACTGAGCTACTTTTATTATGGCACCAACCCCGAAATCCCGAATTTTTTTTTTACTTTTTCATACATTTTGGCTGATCAGATGTCGACGTTTTCTATGGAAAAGCCAAATAATTTTCCCCGATTTTAGGGTTGGTCCCATAGTCAAAGTAGCTCTGTTTAGCGAGTAAAATCAAGCCCTGGATTTAAAGCCCCATGTTCAGACACACCATGTATACTGTGAATTTTTTTATAGATAGTCTTACATTTTAAATAATACGAATATTTTACAAGCATTAATTCATATAATTTGTAAAAAAAAAAATCTCTTTCGGGCGTTAAGGTTATCTAACATTCGGATTAAGGCTGCACCGAATTAAATTGAACCAGAGCTAAAGCTGAAGACTCTGCCAGACGCCCGGATGCACTTAGTAGGTAGGACACTAGGTAAGTATAGCAAACTAACTACCAACCAAGTAGACCGGTTTCACTGATCTAAAAATATCACTGATACAATACAATTTCCATGATAGATTGTGTTGTCTGTCGTTGCCGCATTATTGTCGAGATTAGAGTATTTGTAGAATCGACACTCATTTTATCAAAGAAATTAACTCTGCATCAGTATATACAGTAGAACCCGGTTAATACGATCACGTTTAAAACGATTTCCCGCATAATACGCCATTTTACGCCGGTCCCTGCTACTTTAGGCCTGTTTTCATACATTTTTTCACGGTTAAGACGACTCGCGTCCCGCTTAATACGCCATCTAAAATTCCCGTTACGAACCATCTGAACGTTTGTGTTATTGCCATAACCACCGTACGGTCGTATTGTTATGCAATACGCCGTTAGTCAACATTTTTTAATGTGTTTATTACCTACCTTAGGTTTTTTGTTTTGTCTAATATCTTTTGTCGGATCCTTGTCGGCGTGAGAATGTTATGCCATCTGCTTGGCGGTTATGGTCCACGGAGTGCAAGCTATCGCTCCCAGATTTTTATTTGCAGTTAGTTACTTCACGACTTTATAGTTGAGCCTATTGTTAGTGTACCTAATCAAGATTATTTAACCGCGTGTTAACCTACCCACACTTAGATATCATTCGCTCATTATCACCGCTGCGGTGTTTGTACATGAAATAATACTAGTTTTGTATTTCACGTTTAATACGATTTCCCGTTTAAGACGCGTATTTTGCTAGGTCCCCTCAGAATCGTCTTAAGCGGGTTTTACTGTAGTTACTTAACGTTGCACTAGCAAACGCAGGTCGCAGGCGCAGTCGATATGGACACGTGATATAATTTAATTAAGGGCTTAAACCATAAAAATTAGTGGTTCTTACCACATTCTTTGAAACACAAGTACCTACCTACATAAATGAAAACACAATACAAAACGCACCTACAAGACTGTAATAGCAAACCAACTCCCACTATTCCACATCAATTCGCAATGCTAAGTAATGACGAATTTTCATCATTCTGTGCGATAAAAACCGGCCCGTTGAAAAAGGAAACTCGCTGATTAAGTCACTCGAGGGAAAAAATAAATCGAGAAGCGGCCCTAACGACCGTCAGGGGAAGTCATTAGCTGATGTCCACTGCTGCATGACTCAAATCCAAATTAGATTCTTTTTCGGCGTAAGCAGACACCGCCACTACATTAATTAGTGGTTACCAAGTTTAATGTGGCCGGTCAAATTTTGATAAGTAGTTGTGGGTTAAAAATTATCGCTTCTCTTACTAGCGGTGTCTCGACTACCTACTTTATACTACGGCTCAAGGGACGCAGGTTGATCAAAAAACAACAACAATCACAAGAAATGACGTCGCCACTTGTTATTATAAAAGCAACTGCCATCTGACCTTCCAACCCAGAGGGGAAACGGGGCCTTTTTGGATTTACCTAATCCTGTTTTCTCACGATGTTTTCTTTCACCGAAAAACGATACGGGTTAAAAAATTATGTCCGACGAAATAAATAACAAAGGTGTCATTTCTAGTGTGGACCGATGGTGGTTTAGGGTTCGGATTGGGCAGCTATCGGGCAAGGGTATATACGGCCTAGAGTAAAACCGAACCTTCAGTTTCTGTTTCAGCAGAAAATCCGGTTTCGGTTGGACACTAAGTAGTAATTTATAGTAACAGCACCAGTCATGGGACATTTAAGAGGAAATTTGGAGTATTTATGATATTTCCCGTATACATGTAAATGGTCTACCGCTTAGCGTGTTAAAAGATGAAAGTCCTATCCGTCTTTCATGTTTTAGGCGTGTTGTATCAAAGATACAGCAATTAGTTTCCACATATTTAACAAATTAAAACTATGCTTTTTTTCTCCAGTCATGGACACCAAAGCTCCAGTAATGGGCCCCCGGTAATGGACGTGGATCCAGTAATGGGCCCCCTATAATGGACATTGCTCTATCAGTATAAAATATTGAAATGGGGAGAAAGTTAGAGAAAAAAAATCAATTTTTGGTATAAGCTTTATTGCTGAATGTATTTTTCTTTCCACAGCCAATTATTATTGTATTAGAGCCATCGAGACAATTCTAATATACCCAAACACAATTAGTTAGGGTTTATTGCGATAAAGTTCCCATGGCCACCTCCTGTCTCCATCATAAGATTAGGTCCATGTTATCATAATATTGCATTATCATCCGATTTACATACTTAATTACGTACTTACACAAAATTTAAACTGAATCGGAAATCGAAAAGTGGCTCAAATTCAGCTACCAAGATTGGACCCACACTAACTAACAGGGCAAGTTAAATAAAAGTTTGGAAAAACGATATTAATTTATCCGAAGTCCGAGAATACCTCCTGATTGACATATTTCGTAACTACATTTTACTTCTGTATTGTTTAAACATGAAATTATGGCATGGCAAGCATCATTCTTTCAATTGTCCCATCATAGGAGGTACGCAGTTTTACAGCTCCTATAATGGGATTGGGCCAAATACCACTATTTTTTTACATCTGTGGAGTCACAACATAGTGTGTTGTAATACCTTATCTCATGGTAAATGCAATTAACAAAACACATTCTAGTTTTCATCAAGTATTAATTAATTGAAATTTAATAAATTAACTCACCTCTCTTAGCGAAGTTGTTAAGAATTCGTAGTGGTATTTTTTTCCAGTGACACGACAACTTTTGGGTTGACGCCAATTTCTTAAAAAGCAACCAAATTTAATGAAACTTCAAACTGAAACAGCTCTAGGACTCTTATTTATGATAATATACAGCCAGTGTTTATAAACTACTTTTAGATACTTATTTTAGAGGAATTATGTTTTTTTGTCCCATTACTGGTTCCACGTCCATTATAGGGTATACTACTATATAGATCTATATTAGGGCCAGGCCGATACAGGTGAACTGCAGTCTAGAATTTCCTGCTGCAACTTATAATTGCCTACTGAACCTAGTTGGCCCGCAATTAGGAAACTTAATAATATACTTTACCATTAAAAATGGCAATTTTATGCCTTTGACAACCGCATATATTTCAGGAAGAGCAGAATAAGTAGGTACCTAGTACTTAACACAAAATGTAGCTTAGGTATAGCATACCTAAGCTTTTATAACTAAGACTAAAATACTTGTACCTATTAGATATAGCGCGACGCGAGTGCGCTAAGCGCATTAGCAAGAACAGGCTTCAAACTTTAAAAAATCTTAATATGATTTGATATTAACGCGCACCTAAATACAACCCACAAAGCGATATATACCTACGTTATTGCTATTTTATTCAAGTTGAATTTTTAAGTTTTAATACAGCTTCAATGTTATCTAACTGCACATTTTGAAGTAAAACCTGCTCTTAGTTACACAACAAACGTGCAAGCTTACCATCAATAATAGCCCTTAGTTAACCAATCAACTATCAGTCACCGACCTATCGCCGAGGCGAGTACCAAACGCTTTGTTGATTACTCTCCTTTGTTTCAACACCTTTGCCAGCTCCCATTTCCTACTTTCAAAATTAGTTACCGGCTCTCTACTGTTTCACGCTCCTGCATTAGGTACTCGCCCCTTTGGAGAATGCTTCGTTATGAGGAGAGGTAATTTCATTTTAGTGTTGCTTTTTCGATGTGTTCTAAGCTCTAGTGGATTTGGTTTGTGTGTTTGTTTAAGGCTTTAAGCATAATTAACAAACAAATTACTCTAACACACAACAAAGATAGGTAACTATTTCGTGATGTTAAATTTTAAAGATTATTTATATAGTTACTCAAAGTAAATGGACATATCTAATATACATACCTAATGGCTATAGGCCTACATATAACTGAAGGCGGTGTAGGTGCATAGACAACGCACATGTGACACCACTGGAATTACAAGCTACAGAAATCACTGTTTACCGACTGCAACAGCGAGCTGTGCGCTTGTTTACCTCTACGAAACCTAATAGAAGACCGAGTGTTACTAATTATGGACATAACTGGACTATGAATATAGACTCGCGGTGCTCTAAAAATATGATTTTAAGCAATTAAATATTTAAGAAACATGTAGATTATTATGTTTTATGTGGGCCTTTGAGTGTCGCTTCGACCAAGCTGTGATCTATTGTGACGGCCCTTTAAAGTTCATTACTAATGCCCGTTGAATCCAGGAAATTCCAGATTCTTTGGGCCGTAATGCTCTGTACCTCATAGGGTTCCAGTATATGTCGCCCTAGGCAGGTACTTCTTTTGGACATTAGTGGTCCGCAGGAGCAGAGAATGTGCATAGCAGTCTCCTCTGACTCTTGGCAGAACCTGCATGTCGCATCTTGTTTTTTCCCTATTTGAAACATGTGTTTGTTAAACTTGCAGTGTCCAGTCAAAATTCTAGTGTAGAGAGATACTTGCATACCTTAATGAACTATTTATCTATCGTCTAGCAATAGCACGTCGCGCCTTATTGCGCGCGACCTGATAATACCTAGGTCAAGACGCGCTACGACGACGAAAGATGAGCAATGCGGGCACTCGAGCAGTAGGTATCGGGTATCCACCAAAATAAAATTCTTGTTACCGAAGAAAATAAAAAGCAATTATTAAGAGAATGTAAGCAATTCAAATGCACATTCCTAACCCCTTTTACGCGGCTAATCGGTGTTGATCAAATATTTAATTCTTTGACCGCCGCTATACGAGCCGGCGGCACTGGCAATGAAAACTCGTCCTAAGAAAACAATGTGTCCCAACAAAGAAAAACTTACCTAAATTTAAGTCCATACGGTTCAATTTCATACGACGTCCAAATTTTACGCTATTGAAACCGAAAAGCTAATCTAGCAAGTAGGTATGTAACACTTGAGAAATGAAACTCATTCAAAATATGCTAGATCTCTTTTTGATACCTAGTACCAATCCTAGTACCATTTCCGTAAGTGCAAAAAACGGCAAATTTAAAAAATGCAGGTGCGCTAGGTGCGAAGAGATATGTATTGTTCCTTAGAAAATTTGAATTTCGCGCCTTTTTCAACTAACAAAGTTGTTTGACCGGCATTATTTTACACCTATTTCGTGGTTAAGAGGCAATAACTTAGTTTTTGTTTTATTTTCAGAAAAGAAGAGAGAAGACTACAGGCGCCATCTATTGTTAGTCCACTACATTTGGACGCTGCATGGGAGGCAACTGGTGGGAGGAGCAGCCTGCATGTCGCGTTACGTAACTTTGTTGTGGACGCGGAATGTTGTATAACATCACATTACATGCCAAGTTATTGATCAAACTACATTACATAACCTGATGTGGTAATGTCTTTTGTAATCGCTGAAGATGCTAATTCAAACAAAATTAAAATACAGTTCATAGTTGATCATTTATATTAATCAAAGTTGTTCACATTTGGAAAAGAGTATAGACACATTTTGGTATATGATTGGTTACATAGAAGAGTTTGCATAACAATATTATATTAAATATGTATTCTCTACATATAATTATAGATTATTACGGATCCCCTGGATCTTTAATTTCTGAAATTGAATTAGCCTTCAACCTCTTAGCCTGTGTTGCTTCCCCATCATTATTCTCCTCCTTACATAATTCATGTAAATTATATTTCTTAAAATTATAATAATCCTCCACAATGCTCAACAGGCAGATTCCTTTTATAATTTCAACGATCACACAGAGCCCAGGGTTCTTCAAATCAGCCTTGTTACCGCCATTCTTTAGCGCTATCATTTCAGCGAGCTCCTTTATGACCAAGTCCCGAGACACACTACTGTTAAAGCGTTTATTAAAAATCACAGCAAACGTTGAAGACTCCTTCAGGAAATATTTGTCGAACAGCTTTCCGGCACACTCCATGATGTCAGGCAGGTTTGCTTTGCAAGTCGCCATGATGGGGAGTAAGCGCATGACATGCCGGGTTTTTTGGACTTTTGTTTCCGACAAGTCTTTGATTATGGCCATGGTCAGTTCTTCTGGACTGGGCAGATTAGTTTTAATGAAAATGCAGTTGGACGCGCCGGTCTCCACGACCTGAAAGCGTTTGTGCTTGAGCGACTTTTGCGAGTCGACTTTCATACACTCCACCTCTCGTTTTAGCGCATCGCCGATATCAGTCTCTTCTTCAGATTCACTGCCGGAGCGGTCCTCCGCCGCGGCCGCCGCCTCCTGTGACTTTTCACTTCCCAAATCTGGATACACCTTCTCCGCATACTCATTCAGCAGATTGTAAACTTCTTTCACGCAGTCTTTCTCCCTGAAGTTACACGTGCAAAAAAAGCCGCGAAAGCCGGGTTCCAAGAAATATTTGTTCCTACGCTTCCGAAAGTAGAACTTCTTCTTTTTTCTTGTGTCACCCATTATAACCGTTTGTATGTAGTGAACTAAAAGATATCTTTTAACGAAGCCTGGACTCTGGAGTATGATATAACAGATTATTACGTATTGAATTGGAATTATAAACTCACAATCATACCATCAACATGTCAAGTTGTCAACAAACGTCAAACAAGTTGTCATTTAGGTTAAGACGTTTTTACGAACCTTAACTCTAAACACGTATCTTGCACGCATCGTGCATCTTAGGCAGTCTATACACGATAACAGGTGTCGAAGGACCAAGGCCTGTTCACTTCCTAAGAAAGTTATGTCCCCAAATAATTGCGCATGTGTGCGCCTTAAGCTTCTATGTGTGCGTTGGCCTCCGGGAAAAAGTTGCGAGTAATAAAAATAAAAACATTTTTCTACAGCAACATTGCTCCCAACTCTGATTTAAATTATCACGAATTTTATACAATATTAATCATAAAACGGGACTTAAAACGCTTAAAACTTAATTACATGCGATTAAGTTTTATAATGAATATTTGCTTCCAACTGTCTTTATCAATGTTCATAAAATATATGGAGGGTAGGTACGTCTACCCACTCTGACTCTAATGACTCTGTCCAACTGCTGTGGTTAAAGTTCAAATAATACATATAACGTGTACCGCTACGTACCACTTAAGACTGTAAGTCTGTACCTACATGGATTACAGCAATGCACATAGAAAATGTGCTAAATGCGGAGCAACGGCTGTTGAAGCAGCCAGAGTGAAAGTTACAACTTTAGTGGGTTCAGAAGGAACCGAGTCATAACGCATCTGGAAAGCGTATTAATTAACCGTGAAGAAATGTATGAATACAAGTTGGAAATCTGTGTAAAATGCCGTGTGTAAAGTGTAGTGTATCTGTGTGTAAAGTGTAATAGGTAGGCATGCCTAATGTTATTTGTATAAAAGGTACTGAAAACTTTGTGAATGCGCTTTATTAATGTCTATTTTTTTATTAAGTTGCCAGTTGCCAGTTTTCAGTGTATATTTTTATATGTAAAACATTTTTTATTAAATAATATATATAATGTTATAAACATAAACATGCCTTTTATTTAAATCAATTGATAATACCACAAACAAGGGGTAATATTTGCATCTTGCATATATTTCGTGATATGAAGATAACAAATATGTTTATCAACAGAATTACTACCTACCAATACCCGCCAGGCTAAACCGGTTGTCAACTTTAGTTCCATTGGTACACAAAGACGGCGCCACTAGTATAAACGTATAAACGGTTGGGGACATTTTTTTGTATGGAGTTACCGTTCTTCTCCTAGTGAGTATTATATTCTTTGCGAAGGACTAAGAATTTGCGAGAGAGGGATATCTCACTCTCACTTATGGGTTATGGGGCAGTGCACCGTGAACTTGGTGCGGTGCGATAATGTGTGCCAAATTTCATTGCAGAACAGAGATTTTGGTATTTTAGTCAAAATGTCGTCACCCATACCTAGGCATGCCAGGGGCAAGCTAGGCTAGGTGCACCATTTAGGTCGATAGTTCATTACGTCTCACTCTCTCATTAAAGTAAAATGTGAGACGCAATACACATTGAACAGCTGGAATACCACCCTAACCGAAGCAAAAAAGCCAAAAAGGTGCGGGCTGCCTACTTACTACAAATACTACAATGCATTTCTGCATCTCCGTCAAAATGGAGTGTGGTGAATTTTGTGACTCCAAAATAACAGGAAAAGTTTATAAATTCCTCATTGCGCTTGCCGTTTTATGTTTTATATGACATAGAGACGGGCCTAAGCCCCCATTCGCACGCCAGCTTGTTGAACGCGCGTTAAAAAAGCGTTTGAATGACACAAATGTATAGCCATGTATGTATTCACACTACAGCGGTAGCGCTTTTTATACTTCGTTTTTTTTAGCATTAGAAAGAACTTGCAAGAAGGTAAGCGATCTTGACATGTCTTTTAATTGAAAAACGCTTTTTAAAATTCAGAAACTATTACTTATGAAAGCAGAAGAATATAAATGATCGTATTAGATTCATAATTGTTACATATTTGCCGCAACTTATTTTTAAAATGTGTTTTTCAATTAAAAGACACTTCAAGATTGTTTACCTAATTTCTAATGCTAAAAAAAACGAACTATAGAAAGCGTTGTTGGATTTTCGACTTTAAGCCTTGGCCGTTAAATCGAATTTAGAGTGCGGACAGATTCAAGCGCTTTTTTAACGCGCGTTGGAAAAGCTGTCGTGTGAATGGGGGCTAATGGTGGTACCTCGGTCTGTACCAGTGGAGTCAAAAAGATTCTGTTAAATAGGTAAAAATATCATAGTGCCAAGTAAAGAAATAACTATTTAAATAGTAATTTATTTTAAAATCACATATCTTATTTTATACAGGGTGATTCCGGGGTCGTGGAGCAAGCGATCAAGGCATGATACACAAGCCCATACTGAACAACTTTTACTATGGGACCAACTCCGAAATCGCGAAAAAAAAAATTGGTAGTTTCATACATTTCGGCCGATCACATGTTGTCGTGTTCTATGGGAAGGCCAGTTTTTTTTCGCGATTTCGGATTTGGTCCCATAGTAAAGCCAGCGATCAAGGCATAATACAGTGATCGGCCGAAATGTATGAAACTACTATGTATAAAAATACTATGTATGAAACTACCAATTTTTTTTTCGCGATTTCGGAGTTGGTCCCATAGTAAAAGTTGTTCAGTATGGGCTTGTGTATCATGCCTTGATCGCTTGCTCCACGACCCCGGAATCACCCTGTATAAGTTCATAATTTTTTTTCTTAAAATATGTGTACCTACTTATGATTTATATAATAATGATTTTTATTTACAATCTTCCGTAAACATTTTAAAAGGCTTAGACATAATTTATATAAACTAGAAAAGTAAATTAATTATAATTAATTGGTGTTAATTAAACTATGACTAATTAAAGACAAAATCTAAAAATTATCCATAAATACTTTATAAATACTTTCAGTATAGATTTTGCATTGAAAACCGATATAATAACTCTAAACATGTAGACAACAATAATTATTTATATCATCCTCACACAATAATCCAATGCATGAATTTTATTCACATATTGCATACCGACTCTGGTCAGAGAATCATGTCACAAATTTTACTGGCTTTACCTGGCAGTAATGAACTACCATTAAAAGATTGCTAGAATTCGGCCTTATTTGCTAAGCAAAATTGTTGCCATATAAGGAATAAATAAAATGCTTGTGACATGTTCCTCTATCCAAGCTTTAACAACTAAAGGAGTACAGCTTGGCAAAAAAGAGTGGAAATTAAAAAGTGACAAGTGTTGTACTGTAGTCTCGTCCCTTTCAAACCAATTTATATAAGAAAACGGGACGACATTACAGTGTTGCCACTTTTTAATTTCTACTCTTTTTTGACAAGCTGTATGAGAATTTTAATAGAACTGCACCTTCTGAGTGAGATCTTTAATTGTAATTGTAAAAGCTTTGTGACAGCTTAAAATCTACAATATTTCGTCTTCATCACAGAAGGTAGGTTTGCAACAACTGGCTTATTCATTTTTGGACACACGGTGATACTGTAACAATAAAAAAAAAACATTGTAAAATTCTTAAAATACTTGCGCTCTTTTAAGTTATTACACATATTACTAAATATTTTTTTAACTCCTGTCCACGACTTCCCATGTTATTACCATAATATATTATGCCTCTCTACATATTGTATTGTAATATCAAATCAAGATATTTATTTTAAGTTAAAATGCTGCTCTTAATATATCTCTTTGACTATTATTTGTAGCGGTATAAGTAATCACAACACGTTGTTTCAATTCTAAATGAAAACTACAGAAAAAGAATGGGAAAATACTCAACCACGAATGAAATTCTAACTAGTATCAAAGAGAATATATTGTAATAGAGAGGTAAAGTCTAAGAAAAAAACGTGCCCCTCAGTTTGACAACCAAGACAGATGGCGCTGTACTCCGGCATATATTTTGCGGTCACTTAGTTGTCAAACGTCAACTTTTGACAATCAGAGTTACCGCAAAATGTATGGAGCTGTACAGCGCCATCTCGTTAACCTGTCAAATTCGAAGCACGACATTGTCTTAGATTTTACCCATCTTACTCAATCAATATATCTTTGCTAGTATATACGAACACCAAGTCGTCTTACGTCGTCTGTAAAGTCGGTTTACGGACGATAATTTTGCGTGATAACGTCATGAGAAAACATTACCATTACATTACGTAACGTTACCATCGAGATCTGTCCACAACGTTACCATGGAGATCCGTCCACAACGTGACACTTTTTCCTGCTTGCTACCGGAGTTCTTCGATTTATAAGACGTTATCACGTCAAAAAATATGTAAAAAAATAAGTACTTACTCAGTATTGTATTCAATGGAAGACAACTTGAGGTATTCGACGTAGACGCTGGGTGATTTGAGCAGTCGCCACGTGATGGGATTGAACAGGTTGGTCTCGTACTTCCACTCCACCATGACGGACAGCGGCGGCAGACCCGTGTCCCTCACCGCCACCATCTGCTTGTCTATGTCGCCGGGTTTGTAGTATTTCCTGAAACACGTAGGAGGTTAAGAAAAACGCCGTTGAAGATTTCATATCTTAAGCCCCCTCCAGACTATGCGCGTGAATCGCGGGCGAAGCCGCGAACGCGAGTGTGGAGTCGATTTCGCTGTCCGCGAAAATCGACGCCACACTCGCGTTCGCGGCTTCGCGCCGCGATTCGCGCACTAGTGTGGAGGAGGCTTTAGGCGTTTACATTCCCGTGCGAGCCACAAGCCGAGCTGCGAGCCGAGGCACGAGACGCGAGTGTAAGTGGAGGGCTCGTGGCTCGTCTCGCGCTCGCCTGGTTCGCGTGGGGGAGCGGTTTTTTGGGCATGAGCCAAAGGGGCTCGCGCGGGACGCGCGCTTACGTTTACACTCGCGTACGGCTTGTCATTCGGTTACAAGTCTTATACCGTGCCGTTAGTGTTTAAAATCGATTAGCTCGATATGCTTACGAGACACGAGACGAGCCACGAGGCGAGAGTGTAGTCATCAACTCGACGTGCTTACGCGCTCGAGGCGAGCCACGAGACGAGCCGCGAATGTAAAAAAATATTTGCTGTATTAAAAGTTTTTACAGAAATATAATAAGAACACTATAGGTACCTATGTATTCCATCACGCAGCGGAATATTCAGAGATAACGGTCAAGGCTAAATAATTACATAAGATAATCTAATCATCAAAACAAAAATACAAATTGACGCAATTTAGGAAATGCAATCGATAACGAAATTAAACAACAATTATCTGATGAGGTGTGACCCGTGTGACGTCAATGACCGAAGCTGAAAGGTATGGTTGGCGATAATGAAGGGTAGATAATTAAGATCCGGCAACAAATACGTCATTGTCTGTGATATGTTACGACCTGACGTAACCTCATAATGTAAGGCCCCATCACACGAGAGGTTTTTCAAGGCGCGTTAAAAAAGCGATTGAATCCGTCCGCATGTTAAATTAGATTTAACGACCAACGTTTAAAGTCAAAAATCCAACGACGCTTAATAAAAAGCGCCACCGCCATCGTGTGAATAAATAAATACACATGTATCTATTTGTGTCATTCAAACGCTTTTTTAACGTGCGTTGTAAAAGCGCTTGCGCGAATTAGGGGTTGTGCACAAATCACGCGAGGTGTCTTCGGCTGCTTTTTAACCCCCCCTCCCCCTTGGTGATATTTGGTGAGGTTTTTGGCAACCCCCCCTCCCCCCATACAACCTCACGTGTATTTATTTGATTTTTTTTCATTCGACCTAATTTTAAGATAAATTGTCTTGTACATAGAAAATCGTGTTTATTTTTATATTTTCGTTTAATAGACTCGCTATTTTGAAGTGCAGAGTGAAGATCTATGTTTAAAGAAACCGAGAAAAAGTATCTACTTATGTGGTAGGTCTTTTTTTCTTAGTTTCGTTCACTGTAGAAAAATACACGTAAGGTTTCCTTTATACCCCCCCTCTCCCAACGTGATCTATCGTGATTTTTTCGTGACCCTCCTCCCCCCATCGGACCTCGCGTGATTTGTTCACAACTAGAGATGCAACGGATAGTTGTTTGGCCGGATACCGGATACCGGATATCCGGCCTGGACACTGGCCGAATATCCGGTATCCGGCCGCCGGATATTCGGCCGGCGGAACTATACCTACATTTCGGTTTTTCAGGTGCGCATTCTGCAAGTTTGACCTGTTTTCTAGTAAACGTTCGCGCGGACTCATTTTTAGGTTGGAAATTAGTTCGCGTGCAAGTCAGAGGAATTATTAAATTGTTTTAAAATAATAAACAAGTACGATTATGACCGTGTCTGTTTCTTAAATCCAATTTGTTTACTCCAAAATCAAGCAATGTTACTATCCGGTATCCGGCCGGATAGCATGTCACTATCCGGTATCCGGCCGGATAGTAAAATAATGGCCGGATAGGCCGGATACCGGATAGTAACCGGATATCCGGTGCATCTCTATTCACAACCCCTTAGGCCTTAGACTTAGAGAACGTTTTCACATTGTCCGATCCAATATCCGATGTCGGATGCGACAACAAAGAAGAAAAATGTTTAACCTTTTGGCCGCCGGACCTAGTCCGCAAAGACGCTCACTCACACGCCAGAGCAAATTTTAAGTAAACAACTAATAAAAAGTTTAGGGATTGCAAATAGTGATATCGATATTTACAATATTATGGTAAAAATCTTTTTAATTTAGCTTTGTTCTTATCCTGTTTTAATTTCATTCCAAATTGCCAAAATTAAACATATGTTGTACACCCGAAAATGTTTAAAATATAGGGATTTAACATAAAAAACAACCACTAAACAATGTCGATTCAAGACGTGATATCGCCGCACTAGGCTGTACGAGAAGTCTTTTATACAAGACAACGGCGCCCATGGACTGCCCGCAATGCAGACCGACAAGGACTGTTTCCGCGCGGATCAAGTAGTAATAGTCTCTAGGTCAACGGCGTAAGCGCTTGTCGGTACGTAAACTTTATTGGCGTAACGTTAAAGCTGCGCATCATGTGTCGATAAAGTCAATATACCGGAACTGTTTTAGTGAAAATTACACGTGGGTTGAATTTTTAATGAGTGAAGATATTATTCCGGAATTAGAATCTATCATTATAATTTCAGTTTGGTTTACATTAATCTATAGGTAAACTCTTATCAAAAAAACGTTCAACGACTTGTTACAAAAAAATTACACATTAACTTCAATGTTATAACAATAAAAGTAAAGTCTGATAAACAGGTATGTCCCTGTACCACACTTGTGCGAAGCGGTCGCTGCGGTGTATCCCTTCCCACTAAGCTATAAAATAACATCAATTATTTTTTTTATTTATCTCTTCTGCAATTAAATAGTCCACAATCTACAATGGCAAATTTACTTGTCTGACTCTACTTTATAGAGCTAAAGAAGCTACCTGAACTTTAAATATAGTTATGCCTATCTGACTCTCGTTCTACGTATTCTAGTAAGTAGTTACCTACTATTCGTTGAAAAAAATTGGCCATTAACAAGTGTTCAAATACTTAGATAAAAACATATTTCTGACTTTATATTTACGTTAAAAATTCCCATATCGAGTTAACATTCCCATCCCTAGCTGTCTTTTATACAAGACAACGGCGACGAGGAACATGAAAAATGTTGAAAATTGGAGCAATTTTTTTAAATGCCTTATTATAAAAGAAGGGATTTATATAGCGGCTTAAAAAGCAAATAAATGAAAAAACAAAGACCTTAAATATGAACACGAGTGTAAATGAAATTGCAATTGTTATTATTTTCACATTAACTCAGTGGTTGAATTTGTGTCTTGTATACAAGACGACGGCGCCAGCGTATCGTTCTATCGTTGTCTTCTATACCGGACAACGGCGGTCAAAGGGTTAAAAGGCTTTTTTTTAAGTTTCCGATTTTATAAGGCGGCGATCCCCCCAACGAGCAAGGGAGCGGCGCAACTTTAGGGGAAACACTTGCATATTGGCATGAAGTGTCAATGTCATGTTTAAGTTTTCGATTTAGGTCACAAAGTGTCATGGTCATTGTACCTGCACGCGCGCGGTCACTATAGGCCTGTTCCTATCGAAAATTATGGTAGAGTTAGACCAAGGTAAATCTGCAACGATTCTGACAGCATACGCAGGGAAGGTGTTATTTATACGTCAAATGTCATAGACGTTTAAAATAACGCTTGCACTGCGTGTGCTATCAAAATCGTTGCAGACTTACCTTGGTCTAACTCATGAATCTAGTATTTTAACTGGATAAGGCATGATGGGTGGGGGAAATGAGCGAACGGGATAGCCTTATGTATATTTCAGTAGGAGTAGCAGCGAAAGCGCTATTATTGTTTGTCCTTGTCAGTCTCACATTTTTTTTTATTCCCCACCATTAGTATTGGGTTATGGTGGGCAACAAATAAATTCGACCAATCATAGTGTCGCATTGCCTATGTTTTGTCCCTCACGGAGGCACGCGTATACCACTTCTATCGGGTCCTACCTTCTATGGTCTAACTCTATTATAAAGCCCCCTCCAGACTATGCGCGTGAATCGCGGGCGAAGCCGCGAACGCAAGTGTGGCGTCGATTTCGCAGATTGTTCACGCCTTCGCGCCTTGTTCTCCGTTTTTTGTCGGTATTTCGGCCCGCTTCAAAGGAGACGCGAAGCGCGAACTTGCAAGCAAAATGGAAAAACAGCTAAATCACGTCTGATGCCATAGATAACTAACAGTTAAACTCGATCAGCTGATGCTTTTCCGCCATATTGCCGCAAACCAAACTGCGAAATCGCCATGAAGTGTGCGAGTGTGGAGTCATACGTCAACTTCGCGATATGTTCGCTCCGCGACGTCGCGCCGCGATTCACGCACATAGTCTGGAGGGGGCTTAATATTGATACTTACTGTTCCTCATCCAAGAACTTGTGATTGCTCTTGTTGTTGTTTCTGTCTATGAGTGTTATCTGCACTCTTCCCACATCGGGCCCGTGCGTTCTGCTGGCCGTGGAGTTGGACACCTTCAGCACCACTTCGTAATGCACTCCTGAAATATATAGATATTTCGTTATTATCACTAACCCTGATGATTCGTCATGATGACCTATCGCAATGTGCATTGCGTCTCACAATTTGCTTTAATGAGAGACGCATTGACATTGGACAAAGAAATTGCATAGTTGGAATACCACCCTTACATACCGTTGAATTTAAAACTATAGGCAAATAAATATGTAACTTCGTATAAGATGAATAAAGTCTCAGAAAAAAACGTGCCTCGGAAATCAAGAAAAAGTCATTCTCGGATAGATGGCGCACACATCTTTAGCCTATTCTCGGCTAGATGGCGTGACGACACCATTTCATATTTAACAATTTTAACACATAGATATCAGTGAGTGAACATGGGTCAAAATGATGTGAAAATAATAAAATCATTTATCCATATATATTCATTTTTTTGATAATTTTATACGTGTTTATTTTGAGTTAGTCATGTGTCGATAGAAGGCAGTGACTACAACATTTACTATGACAGGACCCCTCTATACTATCTATTCTTTTATAGGTAAGTTATCAAACGCTATCATGCCAAATATCGGCTTCTTAGCTTTGTCCCAAGTGTTAAAAAATGCGTCACGTACCTGACAATTTTCTGGAATGCCCCAAACGAGTAACCCCCTTATTCATAAAACTTTACGGGCTTGATTTAGTTAAATTATGTTTTATCCCTTTCTTACAAATACATATGTCAAAATGACAGATAAAGACAAACGATTATTAGTTCATTGAGGTTTGTAGCGCGTTTATGAATAAGGGCTGATTTAGACGGGGCGCGAACTCTTAGTTACATTGCGGACTGTTGGTTACGTCCAATTCAACCGACCGATCAAAACCCGCAATGTAATGAAACTCGCATGCGAGTACTCGCATCGTCTAAATGAGCCATAAGGGGGTAAGTACTTACTGCAGTATGGTTTCTTGCTTCCAGTTTTCCCATACAGCGCGACGTTCGAGATGGTGTCAACAAGCCCTCGATCCAACAGTTCCTTGTACGCCTTGTATGAATGGTATCCCATCGGGATACAGAGTTGGGTTTGACTGCATGAAGTGCAGTTCCCGGCCAGGAATGCCTGAAGAATAGATGTATAGGATTACCATCTAGGTATGGTCAATATATCAATCATAATGTAAGAAGTAACAAAATAATTTATACATTTATCATGAACCTTTGGACATTACTCTACGTGAAACTGTGCGCTAAAATCTTTTTAGGGTTCCGTACCCAAAGGGTAAAAACGGGACCCTATTACTAAGACTTCGCTGTCCGTCTGTCTGTCTGTCACCAGGCTGTATCTCATGTACCATGAAAGCTAGACAGTTGAAATTTTCACAGATGATGTATTTCTGTTGCCTCTATAACAACAAATACTAAAAAGTACGGAACCCTCGGTGGGCGAGTCCAACTCGCACTTGTCCGGTTTTTTTAAACTGTCTTAGGAAAAAATATATACTATGGGCTCTTCGGTCACATTTTAGGGGCTAAGGCCGCCGGCCTATCGCTTTTTAGCGATAAGACCGCTTGTTGTTTATTTGTACATGTAGACCCACCGACTTGATCTACTTGTACATGTAGACTACTACTAGCTAGTCACATGTGTACATGTAGACTACTACTAGTCTACATGTACACATGTTGAGCTACGTCAACAACCAGACCATAACATTTGTAAACATACAAGACTTACCTCATAAGACTCGCACTGTATGAACATAAACGGACAAGACGGCGAGATGCTCTCAGTGAAGAACTCATAGCTCCTCTCGTGGTTGCAGCCCACAGATTTGACCATCCACTTGTACATGTCGTCGTTGAGCGTGGTGACGTGGTTGTCCACCTTCTTGCAGCCCGGCTGGATGACGCCGCCATTCGGGTAGAAATCCACGTGGCCTATCGCCTCGGACATACCCAGACCTGGAAATTATGGATACTGTTATTCGGAAGGCATTTTTGACTGTGAAATTGTGATTTGGAAAACCGTGAATTTTTAGTTGGATGATCAAAATAAAACAGGTGGATTTAGTAGGTGTAGACGTACACGTTTTAACTTAATTTATCTCATTGGCCTTTACGTCTATTGCAGGCGATTTATGGTGTAAGTATATTACACCGCCTGGGACGGAATTAAGGAAACGCAGGGATGTCCAGCACCTGCATTAGGAGCATTCCATGAAATTGTCTACCGTTGTCCCGTACAAACGCGAAGTTTCTGAAGATTTAAAGCTATATGAGTTTCCTTTTCTATGACAAATGGTCAAAAATATGCGCAGAAAAATAATCGCCTGCTTTAAATGCCGAGAAAAAGTCGCAACACAGGAAATAAAATGCATTTGTACGGGACAGCCCGTGGAATGCTCCATTACCCTGTTGGCTTCACTGTCTTATCCCACAGGAAAGGCGATCCAATACGTGTGGAGACAGGTCGGCTGCAGGAATCTGCCGCATATTTCAGGTCGGACCCTACTCTACTATTTATGTACTATTTATTTAAATGACGGACTGAGTGGTACTTATTTATACATACAAGGATGGCTGCGTTACTTTCGTCACTGATGCATCACAAATATTTTGTCAAAACGGTAGGCTTAGTAAGTAACAATTAATTGTAGTGAAGTTTTTACCTGCATAATACAAGGGCATGGCGTTACTGTGTATGATGTCCACGTACTTGGCGTCCGACCGGTCTAGCCGCACCAGCGTCACAGTCTTACTGAAGTACGGCGCAGCGGGGTCCAGGCCTGTTATTCTTCCCAGTTTCAAGTTGAATTTCTGGAATAGATACAATAGCACAGAATAAATAATAGTACTAGATACAGAAGACTCACTCTCTAACAAAACGCGTCTGTCACGATCAGCACAGATATGGCCGCTAGGTGGCGACAGCGCCACGCGCGGCTTATGGCAAACCCCAAAATTGGGGTCGAACGGATGTACTTTTAGCTAACTGTAGCAAAGCGACGAAATCGCGGAGTGAGCCACGCCTGACAATAGGGTATTATAGGTACTTTATTTAAAATAAATTATTTTACACCATGCATGAAATAAACCACCCGATAATTATTAGAAAAACACAGTTAGGAGTTATTTTTAAACACAAGTTCTATTTAATAAATCGGATAGAAATATAAAAAGTAGGTGAGTTGACCGTGACGTTAGGAGGAATTCCATAATAGCAAATCGTTTTGACAGTTCTAAAAAAGTAACTGATTTGACTAGTAGGAAAATACCCTATTAGGTGATTATCATATGGTTCGAAAGGACATTGTTCTGAACTGAATTTCCAACTTAAAATACTTAAATGGCCAATTTTAATATGCGGCATTATCTAAGTATGTAAAGACCATGTTGTCGATGGCGCTTACGCCGCACAGCGTCGCGCGGCATTGTATATTGTATTTATATCGAAGCGTAAGCGCCATCGACAATAAGATCCCTTTTCATAGATAACGTCACATATAGTTTCAAATAATTTTTGTAACTTAGACTTAATTGTTAAAGTAAATATCGGTATAAGTTATAATTATAACACACCTTTTGTAATGCGTGCCCGCAGTAACCGCCTAAATGCGCGCCTAGAGAATGTCCGATGAAGTGGAAGTTGTCCAAATTCTGCAACCCTAAGACTTCCTGTAACAAGAAATAGTACATTATTGTAGAGTCGGAAAATGTTTCATTTAACAACGACGACTTCGCATCGTTACCTTCTATGTTCAGTGAGGTATGTGGCAATAGCTAATTCAAAAAATAGAAGACTGTACCTTAATGTCTTTGACGAGGTGAGCTGTCATGGCGCCAATAAGCCTGATGTTCGCAACAGCTTGTCCGTAAGGCGGCTGGGAGCCTCCGCGCCAGTCTACCACAAGGACTGTTGCCGCGTCGTTGCCTTCTAGGTTCAGCAAGGCATCCGCCATGTTTTGGATCTGATAAAGAACAATTTGTTGTAATGGTAGTTGTAATTTAGATTTTAATCTAGAAGAGTGATCTTAGATAATATTAAGATAACGGACCGAAAGAGGTAATATTAATAAACAGAGAAAATAAAAATAAAATTGTTACGGGCAGGTGTTTGAGTAAACTAAATTATTACAGCATCCCTCTTTCTCAAAATATTTATACACCGTATGCAATGGACTATATTTAATAAACTAAAGTTAAGTGCCCGCTATAGCTTTATACTGATAGTTTTGCAAGCTACAATATGTAACTTCTGAAAGATATAATTATTAACGCTTTGAACACCTAGAATAGGTGTAGGTACGCTATTATATACGATCTTAAACCTTTTCGGAGTGCTCGAAGATTATGCATTTACATAATACCAAAAGCCAAGCTTACCCATTTCTTATCTCCGCCTTCCAAAAACCCGTGTGAGATCAGATAAAAAGGTCCTCTCGGATCCAGATTCGCGTTGCGTACTTTTTCCACGTTGTCAGCTTCTAGTAACACTGGTATCTTCCTGTTCCGTCTGGTAAACACTGGATATCTGCAAGTAATGATAAGTTACAAACAATGTTGATTGACTTTACAATGTTGGTTACAGTTCTAATGTTCGGCAATGTAGTGTGCCGATAAAGAGGAGTTCACAGAGCACTAGATCGCTAGACTATTAATTGCTATAAATTTAACGTCTGATCCGTTTCATATGCATGTACCCACAAACGCTATCATCGATCATATTTTTCAACCGATTTCCTATAATAGGACGGACTCGAATGAACCATAATTTATACTATTCATAGCAACACAATCCACTCAATACAGAATACCATCAAAGCCATACCTACTTCCAAAAATGGGTTTAATTTGCCAGACCTTAACAGACTTAACAAGTTATCGAAAGATATCGATTATAAGATATCGATTGAACTATTCAAATAATATTATGGATTTTTCTGAAGCTTCTCACACATTTGCTCTTAGATAACAATTTCAGATAACATAGACGCAGATCATATCATATTATTGGAGATATTAGTTTATATTATTGGAGGTATTATTTTAAAAGGTTTCATAAAATGTTAATGTACGTACCTATTCACAATTTAAATAAAATAAATGCTTTATTAGTTTCAAAACGATTTCATTAATCCCGAATAAACCTATAAATATATTAACATTATCTACTTGAAACAACAAGAGGTAAGTACCTCCAGTTGTTTACAGCAAGCTAGTCTGTCTCATTTCTTATTTAGCACGGGCAAGAGATTACAGCCAATCCATAAGTGTGATAAGGCGGGGGCTCGTCCGTGACATCGATCATTAGCAGACATAACAAGTGTTTACGTCCCATAATTGCATAGTGACGTCCCTTGATAAACAAGCTAGCTGTAAACAACACTACCGTGCGCGTCGTATGCAACAAGCCAGTAAGTACGTACTATATACGAGATACTCTATACGTGAGATTTTTATTAATATAAGGTTAGTGTAAATTTTTTGGGGGATTAGAATATCTATAGAACGTATTACTAATTGTATCAAAGAAGTAAATAAATGAGAGTTTAAGTCATGGTTTTCTTCAGGCAATCATACGACGCTTTAATTTTAAGTTTTATCATTATTCATTTATCAGTGTGACGGGTATAAGTGTAAATAGTTTAATACCCCCTAATTGGAGACATGATTTGTATGTTTGGAAAAATTATTATGGCGTTAAATTAAGTTTTTATACCTACAATTAATTTTTATTAAAAAACTATTTTTGAAAGAACCGGTAGTACCTAATACTTATTAAAAAAAATCTTAATTAGTGGAAACAGAGATATTGTATTTGTAATTATTTTTAATATTTTCTTCATTTTTCATTTTGATAGATTGCTCGTAGATTATTTATTTACAAAATTATAGCCCTCTACTTAACGCAGTTGGATGTCTGAGCTCAAGTTACACCGAACGAACTCGAACGAGATAAAATACTTAGTGAATTACGTGTTTGCAGTGCATGTGCATTATCAGGTTCTCGGTTTGGGTCTAACGACCTTTGCGCGTGGGCGTGGCTGATAAGAAACGGATCTGATTGTCTTGAAAGTAACGTCCGCGTAGGTCGGAGTTCGGCTCTCAAGAATTCTAATGACAGTTCTAGATATTTCCAGATACGTTAGATTGGTGTTTCGTGAATGTTTGTTTACTAATTTAGTTAATTAAATAAATGGCGAACTTTAACTAGTGTCCCGGAATCCAGGACAATTTCCACTTCGATAGCTAAAATTTTGGGAGCAAACGAAAAAGCTGGGCTTTCAAACAGCATTTAATGACAACTAGTGTAAAAAACAAAAGGTAAAACAAAATACCATAAAACATAGACAAAATATATAAAAAGTAAATAACATATAAAACCTCGAATTAGTCCTCGACAACTAGGTTGCTACATACAACATCGTGCATATAGTCAATATGTAGTTGTAGCTAATACGTAGGTTAGTGATGCCTGCAATTAACCTTACGTACGTGTGTGGTGGTCTAAAATTTGTGGGTTCAATTCAAACCTCGGTCGTACCTAACTCGTGACGTATAGAGCAGAAAAAAATGTTTTGAAAAAAGAAATGCAAATAGATGATTGAAAAATCGGTTAGGATCATTATCAAGCACATACGAAAGTTACCTAATGTTTTTTTACGACATTAATGGTGAAAGATCTCTATTCACAATAAATTTTCAGGAGATTTAATAAAATTATTATAAATATACTTACCTAACAATTATTTCCAATATTTACTGTCCAAGTCCCAAATTTAATTGGCACGAGTGTATCAATTGAATTGCTACACAACTAACAGATTTAACAAATGAGATCGCTCCATAGATTTTTAACATAGAAAATGTTTCTGCTATTACATAGATAGGTTAATGGGTACATTGATTACATGGATAGATAGGACTAAGCCTACCAAGGGGATGAAAATGAGGTTAAAATTTTTTACCTCTTCTGAGCAGATGAAGTCGCGGACAGAGACTAGTTTCTAATAAATATTTGAAGCGGATCTTTATTTGCGTGTTCTAGCAATCCGTAATGAAAACATACCTCAAAAGAAGGAAAGGAACGTACCTTAGAGCATTTAGTAACTGGAGACGCCTTGACTGACATTTTCTGTACAAAACAGTCTACCGTTTTTTGCGGGGGAGAGGCACGCCAAATGTATGTTTATTTAATAAATAAATAAAATTAAGTATAGGACAATTTTACACAGACACATTTTTACATGATTTGTACGTAACGTACAAATAGCCATGTCAGAGAAACGTTAGTCCATACAAAAGTTTCGCAATTGTGCAAGGTTTTCGGCAGAGGGGTAAGCTCTTAAAGGCGACTCTGGTTATTAAATGCCAGTTAAATGCTCTAAGGAACGTACAGGCAAAGTTTTATTATATGAACAAATGCGTATTTAACAGATGTCGATTGTGTTATATGATAGGTGCGTAATTTGAGATAGGATAGGCCTGTTCGGGGCATTGTACTGCGAAATTAGTTCCTAAGCGCGATTTACACCGAATCTACAAAAGTGTGACGCGACGATAGATAGACAAGTACGAATTAGTGAGGAAAATTGTATGTTTCATACATATAATGCCATATAGTATTTAGGTAAGCATAGTGATTGATCATATTAGAGAAATTAATTGCATAAATATATATAAACAACGGCGATACCGAAATTGAATACCGCTTTATTTGTATGAAAAATATACCGGTATTGGGTCCCTGGTATAAATGCAAATAAGTATTTAAAGACTGCGGATTGCGGAAAATAGGCAGGTCGTTTATACTTAAGTATTATATGTATAGGTATTAACTTATACAAATACGATCCAACAAGCAGAAAAAAACAAGATACTTCCGATAAATAAGATACAATATACACATAAGGAACTTGTAGTTTTTGTTCTCTCACTCTTTAGCCTAAGGGATGTGAAACATGTGTGCGCCATAAAATGTTTGCTGATTGGTAGGTACCTAAGTATCAACGCAATCATGTTAACCACATTAGTCGTTTAAAGATAATAAGCACCTTTTACATTGCAAGGATGTGTAGATAAAAAGAAAACAATATACCTAATTGTAATGACCGCAATTACCTACTAAAGAACTTGCCATACATTTTTGTCATTTAATTTCCGACTTTACTCGCGTGTATAGAGCGTCGTTTCTTGTATGCTCGTTATCTTAGAACATCGCTAAGAACGTGGACGATTTTAAAATTAACCACCGTGAGAATTTTAATTGGATAAAAAGGTCTAGTTCAGGTGAAAACGCTGTTAATGATAATTAGGTTTTAAACGTTACAATACATAATAGATAGGTAATAAATAAGTAAATAGATTTTACACCATACCAGCTTGTAAACACTGTCTTTATTCTTCATAAACTGATGAGAAATTTGCATTTTATCCACAAGAGTGGCAAAGGTAATTTGAGTCTAATTTCCTTGCGTTGACTGGTGGAATTGAATTTTAAGTGATTTTGATATAAGTACCTATGTATAAAAGTATTTATCTTTCTTAGGGCTTTGATTTGTAATATTTTATTAGTATACCTATTTTACTCGCGTTGGTAACTTGGTACGGTGAAAAAAATTGTTTGACTCAGTAGCGAAAAGTTTGTTTAACCCTCGTGCTTTGAAACCCTCGCAAAGCTACAGAGCTCGCAAATCAGTTTTTTTTTAATAATAAGAGTCTACAGGCTGGTATGGTGAAAAATAGTAGAATGGTTTTACATAGGTTGTTAATTGTTATGCGTGGTGGGGCAAGACAGAGATGAATGAAGCCAAAAATATAGGAAAACGTACCTTATTCGCATGGATTGAGGAGACTCGGGGAAGTAGTTGTCAGGCCGATGTTCCGTCCAAGGATACGCCTTAGAAAAGCACCCGAAAGACTCGTAGCATCGTTCCAAGTCCATATCATCTACAAAATGATAATAGTAAGTACTATTCGAAATTATTACTATGACTAGGACATCACTAGGATAAATCGAAAATGTCTATTTACCTATGTTTGATTGTTTAAGACCTTAAAATCAGCACCAGGAAGATCGTAGTAACTAAGTGACCATAATATGTGTAGATACATTTTTGTGATTTGTTATACACATTTCTACTCGCATTATGGTAATAATGACGTGTTTGTTGAAACCAGTAGGATTGTTTAGATTTACAAGGAAAAATAATTTAAAAATAGTAAAAATAACATTGAAATAAACATGTAGCTCTTTAAAATACGTATAAGAATTTTACATATAGGTAATTAGATCGAGTTTTCGTCTGATCATGAAGCGAACATTTGGCAATTTAAAAAAAAACGTAACAACCTTCAAAAAAATAAAACACGTACTAACCGTTAACACTAATCTGAACTCCAGTAGAATTCTGCTTCTCCATCAAGACCAATATGGTCTGCACCATAAGAGACATACTTTTATTGAACATTCTGATCACTTCACAGCACGTGCGTTATCGGGACGCGATTGGTTTGAACTAATTGTTCCGAGCGAGTATCGTTGAATGAGATGCGACCGCCAAGACTGTTGTTTAAATAGAGGCTGAGGGCGCGCGCGAGATCCGAAAGGGTCCCTATTCCTGACATAAAGTAAGGATGTTTACCAGGATTATCTTAAACAGGTAAGAGTAAACAATGTAAACATGCAACTAAAAGTTCGAACTTTGCACCAATTTGAACAGAACAAAGTGTGAGAGTGTCATTATTAAACGTCATATTTTCAGAGATTTAACATGGATCATCATCACTGCATGACATTTGTAAATAGAATGAAATAATAAGTTAACCACAGAAAAGCAAATTAGGCATTGGTCGCTAAAATCAAATTTACTTTGGTCATTATGGGATACTTAGTTCCCACTTAAATACTAAGTTAAATACGTGAACAGAAAAAATTACGTCCTGTCGCCAAAGTCCTGAGCACCACCGTACACCATCCAGAAATACTCTTACTTATAAGTAATTGCATTCACTTAAAAGGAAATAAAGCACTCGTTGCTATGTGCCAAGTGCGGAGTAAAATGAACGTGCCCTATAAATCATCGGAGATCTCTTTTAATTTGGTGGTGGTAAATGGTAAAAAAATGTAAGGGTTTTCTTTTATATTGGTAAAGCGTTCCGCACCTGCCTATTAGCTTAATGTAATCTCTGTATATTAACCCTATGCGCCCAGCAGTAAGTGTGCAGTGCAGATAGTCCCGGGATGACGTCGAGTCAACCAGACCCTTAACAGTCATTACTTAACAGGCCGTGTATTCTCTTTAGTTGGACATGCAATTAGAATTATATCGGGCGCCAGTGTAACATGACATCAAAATCCGAACATCTATTAGTACCTACTCGTAACTGCGTTTATATTGGTACATCTAAAACCTCGTCTGTGTTCGCGAGCAATTTGAATGACACAACATATCCAACGGCAGACGTTCCGGGAGTCGATAACAGGGGTTACACGTTATCGTGTATTTGTTGAAAACCATTGACGCACGAACAGTCTGGACGATTGTGCAAGTATATAGGTACGCGCTATCTATCTGCATATACAGCTTCGATCGTCTATCATGTGGTCTGCACTAAATAAGTATACATACCTATGCCTACATGTATTGTAATACTGGAGCATTCCATGAAATTGTCTACCGTTGTCCCGTACAAACGCGACGTTTCTGAAGATTTAAAGGTATAAGAGTTTCCTTTTCTATGACAAATGGTCAAAAATATGCACAGAAAAATAATCGCCTGCTTTGAATGCCGAGAAAAAAGTCGCAACACCGGAAATACAATGCGTTTGTACGGGACAGCCCGTGGAATGCTCCTACTACATATTTTCGCCTGTTCATGAGATAGTTAGGCAGATACCTATCCTTTTTACCCGACTGCATCAGAAGGAGGGCAATGTTTTTCTTTTAATTCTCTTAGAACATATATAATAATATTATCTCTACTAATATAACGCAAAATGAACTACACACTAGTCTGTTATCCCTTGCTTAAGCCGCTGACCCAATAAAGATCATATTGTAGCAGATCCTTAAACATTGAAAGTTATTGATATGTTCTATTCCAGGCGTCTCCAAACTATATGGCCGGTAGTATCTAATCCAATCTGGCGCTGGCAAAAAGAGAAAAGGAAATAGAGACCTAGCCGTAGCTCTCAAATCAAAAGAGTTCGGAAACCCTGTCCTCATCTGTAGGTAATTTTTTTGTAGGTACAATGACTTATGAGGGTAGTTTCATATTTCTATCTATATCTCTATACGCAAGGTACCTAAGTTTAATAAACAAGTTTACATAACAATACTTTACAATCAATGCCTTGTTAATTACAGTCACTGGAAGAAGGTTTATTTTGCAACAAGATAAGCCCAATATAATATTGGACTTTGCATCCGCCTACTGTTATTGACAAAATAAACTAATTAAGTTTAACGATGTTATTACAGACACAACAGAAAAGGGGTATAAAGCGAACATATACTGGGAATATCGTATTGAAAATGCTTCAGTAACCATTCCGTCCATAGAAAACAGAAAATATCCTCTGGTAGCTGGACCCGCGGGGATGAGGGTCGGTAGGATTTCACATCATGTGACATATCATACGAAAATTTATTCAGTAGTTAGACCAAACAGGTACCTAACAAGTAGATATATAAAATTACTTTCGCAGTTTTAGTTTTGTATGAATGTTATTTTTATTGTTTATAAATTCTCTCCTCCTCTCTTATTGATGTTTTTAATGTGACAATGCTCGCATCTTCTCATAATATTCAGAGATCCTTTACATGAGTTTTATTATATACAGAGGTAGTCAGAGAAGCGAAAATTGATGTATATTGAATATAAGCAGTGGTTAGAGAAGTTATTTGATATATTATGATGAGGGGAAAAGGCAACAAATATTTATGGTAACAAAATCCTATCGCAGCGTGTGACATATCAGTATATAACTTAAATCAATCATGGCTCGTGCGCTCCTTAACTAGATAACGAACCTAAATTTAGCGGCACATTATTATTAGAATACTATACCACAATTCTATATAGTGTTTGTCTGCTGTCAGTCATACTAAAGAGGTCAAAAGGCAACAGGATAGGACCGCAACTAAATGATGCTAATGTGCAAGATGGGTGCCCTTCAATCGAAATCATCAACGTTTATGATGAGTGGTGTACGGTTGACGTATAGTGTTGCCTTATAATGAATTAGTGGCACTTTTTATAGTCTAGTCCATGAACAACGACAGCAAACAAGATATGTTTTACAGCATTGAATAGCAATTTTTACCGATTAGCAAACGTTACTTGGAATCTATCACGACTTACACACGACTCTTAGATACTAAGTACCTTATGTTTATACCCTGCTGTACAATTAACAGGTATGTACCTACCTATTATTATTATTGGGGGGGTGTTGTGGGCCTTTGAGTGCCGCTTCGACCAAGCTGTGATTTATTGTGACGGCCCTTTAAAGTTCACTACTAATGCCCGTTGAATCCAGGAAATTCCAGATTCTTTGGGCCGTAATGCTCTGTACCTCATAGGGTTCCAGTATATGTCGCCCAAGGTAGGTACTTCTTTTGGACATTAGTGGTCCGCAGGAGCAGAGAATGTGCATACCTACCTATAGCCTGGCTGTTATGTGTTAGTTTCAGGAATAAATAAATAACCAACTGCATTTCGTGCAACAATTAACCCTTTTCTTTTCCAGACATATTACGATTAATCGACCACTTACGCGCCAATTGAATTTTAACTTTAGCATTCCGATTTAACGTTCAAATTAGATTGGTCTTTCTGTAAATGTGCTCATGAAATTTGATGAGCTGGTTCAGCTGGTGTTCATGTTCAACTAAATTCAAACTTAGTTGCTTCAAAAACAAAGGTGATTGACCCATGATTGACCGAAATAGTTGGTCATGTGTTCAGGAAAATGCTACTTTAATGAGTAGATTAACTACGGCATAATATCTCCACTACATTGCCCAGCATTTACAAGCTGTTTCACCACCATATGTGACCCGCAGCTCCAATATATCACTTTAAAGCGTCATTCTATGGAACTTGCTAACTATGTCACCTGTGTAAACAAACCGCCATATTGAATTGTTTATGAATGATGAATTTACTAGTGACTTTTGTTTAAATAGTTAGCAAGTTCTATAAAATAACACTTTAGCTTAGGTTATAAATTTTAATAACATAGTAACATGAGTAATAAAGAAAAACTTTAGATTTTTCACTAGTTTCAGTCTTTAAAACTTTATTAAATTTTTTACTTGACTCAAGTAAACAATCATCAAAACTACAAAATACAAATTTCATGCATAATTATTATCTGCTAACCCTCTCATTACCGTCAACCCGACGGCCGAGTTCATATTATAAGGCCTGGCAATTAGCGTTACATTAAGCTTATAAAATCAGACATAATCCAATAAAAACATTAATAATTATTCTACGTCAAAAAATATCTAGAATTCACGTAAACGCCTAAAAAATAAGTTTTCTTAAAAAGCTCAAAAAAATTGCCACTACAGTATTATTCAGAATTAGAAAGAGAAAACTAATATTTGCGTATTTTAATGAGATATCAAGATAATGCTTTGAATTAATTACATTTTTATTTCATTTGTTCTACGCTTTGTCATTTACTTATTTTTTTATACATATAAATATGCATAACTCAAAATAACTCAATATAAATTTAAACTCAATTTTACTCTCTCTAATTCTCAATAAAACTTTAGCTGTTGAGAGTGTTGGGTTTGCTTTTGGAAGGGGTAGAAGAGAAGTTACAGGTGAAAGTCATGTCGTCTGGGAATAAGTCAGACATTGACATAACCTCACCTTTGTTTGAAGGTTGGTTCAGAAACCCGCTGAAGTTTCCAGTCATTACATTCTCTTTTTCTAACTTAGCCTCAGTGAAGCGAAATCCTTTAGATTTCTCTGTATAAAACTGAGTATTGTCTGAGGACGTCTCATCTTTGAACCCGCTGTCCACTCTCGCCCAGTGTACATTAGAGATCTCTTTCAAAGCCGACGTATTAGTATTAGTAATAGTTAACTCTGAGGGTTTTATGGCACTTTCGTAGTAACTAGAAGCGTTCGTATAGAACGTGTTCTCGTTAATTCCACTATCGAGTTTCTTAAAGCTAGAGGACGCCTCAGTCGCGTTTTTAGTGACGTCTGTGGCAGTGTAATCGTACTTAGTAATATTTTCAGTCAAAAATTTGAGATCAATGTTGTTGAAGTCTATCTTCTT
This sequence comes from Cydia fagiglandana, assembly GCF_963556715.1. NCBI lineage: Eukaryota > Metazoa > Arthropoda > Insecta > Lepidoptera > Tortricidae > Cydia > Cydia fagiglandana. Next base: position 14,180,322 of record NC_085938.1, read on the forward strand.
GTCCTCCATGCTGAGGGCGTTATCTGAGGTATCTAAGCTGTTATCTAGGGACATATCCATTGGAGTCATGCTCAATGGCGCCCGAATTTTGCTAATTTCATGTCGCCCGCTGTTTTCCGTTTTTCCTTTAATTGGCGTATTGTCCATAGTTTCAACGCAATACTTCTTGGCAGGCCTTTTAGTGATGCTGTGTTCTTGAGATTCTTTCTCTAAATGGCTGACGCTGGCGTCTCCGACTAATGACCACGAATCGTGTCCGCTTGGTGATGGGGTCGATTCACAATGCGCTGAAAATAATGCGAGGTGTAATAAACGCACGTAGCAAAGGATTCATTTCTTCTAAAAATACACTAAAACATGTTTTTAATCCAATTTGTAAGTTCAGCAGTGTAATCTGATATTTTTTTAGCTTAGGAATATTACTGTGACACGAAAATTTAATTTTTAACAATAGCCATCTATGCCCAGTACAGAACGAAATTTTACCTCTTAAATCTAGTATCCCATGTACCATCCCCCGAAAAGTGCATGACGATTTTATTAATGAATTCATTCATAATTTCTTCATGCAATTTCTCAGCTCTCCGTACCTAGTTATACTACATAATTTTGTTATGGCTGACCGTACAAGATACGAGTTATTTCCAAAGTTGTAAAAAAATATCGATTAAAAAGAATTTTCACTAAAACTATGACAAGTTGACACATTCGTTGCTACCCAGCCAAACAAGACGTCCGCGCCAGGCCACAACAATTTCGTCATAAAGACTGTATCGTTAATTATAGGGACAACTTTACCTAGCCGTTTTTTTTTTTGGTATTTGATATTTATTTGGTAATATGTTTATTTCAAAACTACACATGTGTTCAATTAGTGCTTTAATAAGGTACATATTTCGTCCTGGGAGCTCGACACAAAGCATATGGTTTGGACGAATTTTACCCAATCCTCTCGAGTAACAATAGCGAGTGCGGACAAATACTAGAAGAAAAATTGCGGTTTGCGAACAAGACAATATCACACCAAAAAAAATCGTATTATGTAAACAGCAATTACACATGATTCGTATAGCGGACATCTGGACATAGTCTAAGCATTTCTTTTCGTTAAAAAAAAAGTTTAGGGTCTGTGCATGGTGGCCTTTTAGAGAATATGCATGCTACTTACGACAACTATGACTTTGACATCTAATTTAACTATCATGGAGCTTTTCTATCGACCCGCTCTAGCGATGGATCAACGCCATGAATGTCCGTTAGGCTTTGGTTTTAAGTTTATTCTTCTAGCGGTCTCTGTCATTACGCTTGCATCAGAAATTGAAGGGATTCCAAAACGTACGGTGAAAAATCGTTTTTATGTAAAAATAAAAATTCACCACATTTATTCCGCAGCTGCTCAATTGAACAGTCATGAAGAGTGCATTTAGATAACATGTTTTGGCAGCATATTAACCTGTTGTTACTTTAAATCGTACCAAAGAGTTGGTGAAATAGTCCCAAATCCAGCTCGATAGGCTTGTCCGGACTGTATTTGCTATACGGTATTAAAAGCATCATAAAGTCCCTAAAATAAAAAAATGTCAAACCTTCTTAAATCAGATATAGCTTTAAAATACCCCCAGATCAAACTCTTAGAACATAGTAATACAAAATAATACACATGCCAACAGTTAGACCGTTTAATCTGTCCCTATACTTAACGATACAGTCTTTATAAAACCGTAGTACCACGATCCCGACTATCGGGTCGTCCGGCCTGGGAACGAAATCATAAAATACCCGATAGTCGGGTTTTCGGCACTGAATGTGTTAAATAAGTGTACATACCTTGCGAACGGTCATGCAGCGAGCCGTCCACACTCATGTTCATACTGAAGTCGAGCTTCTGCACCGACCGACTGCGATGCAAGCTCGACAGACTCAGACTCCGCTTGCCCGCGAACGAGAAGGAATGCTTCCTCCGCGGCGGCGAATCCTTTATAATAATAATAATATAATAATAATTTAGCCTATATACGTCCCACTGCTGGGCACAGGCCTCCTCTCAAGCACAGTTTAGCCCTTTAACCATTTGACACTCCATAGTCATTCGATTTAGAACCGCAATTCTTATAGTAGAGATGCGTTTTTGTTTTAAGTATGATGGCAAGTATGTTGCCGCTACGGACTAAAGGGTTAGACTCACTTGTTTTGAGTCACTCGCGCTACGCTACGCTGCTCGCACCGTTAGGGCTGATTTAGACGGCGCGCGAACTTGCATGCGATTTTAATTACATTGCGGGCTGTTGGTTACGTTACGTCCAATTCAACCGACCGATCAAAACCCGCAATGTAATGAAACTTGCATGCGAGTGCTCGCATATCGTCTAAATGAGCCCTTAGTCCTTTAATAGTGCAATTTCTTTGTCAAATGTTGTGTCTCACTCAAGGAATGCTTCCTCCGCGGCGGCGAATCCTTTATAACCAACATTCATATTGTTCATCGTCATCATCATATCAGTCAGAGGACGTCCACTGCTAGACCAAAGAATAAATAATAGTACTGCCGTACAGAAAGGAAACTTCCTACAAAACCGAAGTTTGACAGCAGTTCAGGGTCGAATCATGCTGTCCCTTTCTAATATATGGCACCATCCCTTTCGGCTATTTAGGGTTGAATAAAAAACCCTAAATAATTTCGGCTATTTACGGGTTTATTTTTGCGGTGGAAGGGTGGGAACATTAATTGCATGAAAAAAATACGCAAGTAAGTATAACGGGTTAGCACTGATTGACTAGCAAGTTATTTTTTACGCGGATTAGCAAAGTAATATTTTGGTTTTAATTCATATGGATTTCCGCAAAGTAACGCCTGATTCTATTCACTATTTAGGGTTGTCAAAATTCAAACCATTATCTTAACTGTGGTCGTGCACGCAATGGGACGTCAAGTTGTGTCAACCCTAATAATTGCTCAAAGCAATGCTGAGCCGAGCGGAGCTGAGTTTTTTTTTATTATTACTCATACTCATGGCCACAGACTAGCCGAGGCGTAGACGTAGCCTACGATGGGGCGAGCTCACCCAGAAGGTGCCTGTTCACTCTTGACTTCAAGGTTGTCGGGTTATAAGAACACGGAAATATAGACGCCGGCAAGGAAGAAGCCGAAGTCAGGAGTTTTGCACCCCTGGCTGGCCATAGGCCTCCCCCAAAGAGTGCCACAATGACCGGTTTGCGCCACCCGTATTCAGCGGACTCCTGCGACCTTTACCAGGTCGTCAGTCCACCTTCTGGGGTATTTATTTGTGCAAAATGCAAGAGGAATAGTTTCAGATTGTTGAGAGTTCTTGTTTAGGGTTCCTGTGCAATGTCATTGCGTCACTAGGGTTGTAAAAAAACGGTTTTTTTTCTGACTTGAAAAAAAACATGAAAAAAACCGTGAAGAAAAAACCGTTTTTTTCTGGAGTACGTTTTTTTTCAAAGGCATGAAAACTCAAAATTTTCAAGGCAGTTAATACTTTTATACGGTTGTTTTACTTGTTTTAGACTTTATGTTAACCATTAAACCAATTTAATTTAACAACTTTGATTAATAACAACATAAATGAAATCTGTAGTGGTAGTTATCGCAATTTACTGTTGGCAACACCAACGCCTCTCGTCGCCGCATCGGGGAATTCAGGAATTCCAAAAAATTGTTTGTATACTGAACGTTATGGAATTAAAATGTACGTTGTTACTATTGAGTATATTTTTGTTCATCTGAAAAAAAACCTAATTTAGAAAAAAAACCATGGTGCCAGGTTTTTTTTCATGTTTTTTTTCATAAATTTGAAAAAAAAAACATTCGGTTTTTTTTTCTATTTGCAACCCTATGCGTCACACTATCACATTAAGCAAAATGTGAGACGCAACATTGGCAGGCGTGGCTCACTCCGCGATTTCGTCGCTTTGCTACAGGTGGCTAAAAGTCCATCCGTTCGACCCCAATTTTGGGGTTTGCCATAAGCTGCGCGTGGCGCTGTCGCCACCTAGCGGCCATATCTGTGCTGATCGTGACAAACGCGTTTTGTTAGAGAGTGAGTCTTCTGTACTACTATTATTTATTCTGTGATGTGACATTGGACAAAGAAATTGGAGAGATGGAATACCACCCTAAGCATGGTAAATATTGTATAATATAAACTTCATTGATCGTATCGCATTTACAACTTATCAATTTAGAGAAGTCGGAGCGGAAAAAATAGACATATAAATGCAGAATAAAAGAAGTTAAGTGGTATTAGACCTGGTTCTATACATATAATGTTAAAAAGTAGCCTTCTCACTGAGCGAAGTGAATAAAATGTGTTAGTTACCTACTGTTTTCTCGCATAAAATCTACTTATCTGTTTTTAATGGACTGAGTGTAGCCTTAGAAAGAGTGTGTTGCGACAGTACCTCACAGCAAGAGAAATTACCCGCCTTTTTCTAACTGCATTAAAAGGAAATATTAGGCAAAGCTCTGCGTAGGTGGCACCACTAGCACATACAGTAAACAAACCTCATTGACATCATCAATGATACATCATGCGTCACTAGGTCAATCACATGGCCTACCGTGAAATACGACAATCGAAAGTTCGGTTTCTGCTTTTCTATCACTCTTGCTAATTCGATAGAGAGGCAGATAAAGAAATTTCGATTTTCACGTTTCGCGTTAGGCCACTTGTAAACAAACCGCCTTGGTGCATCAATCTCATAGTGAAAACTTCTCAAAAACGGACGGCATAGTCGACTTTGCCGTCTAAAAAATAGGTCGCGAAGCGCGTAGTTTATGGTCAGTCAAAAATTAAAAAGTTAAAAACATTGCAGTCTCGATTTTGGGACTGCAATGTTGCATACAAATTCCATTATTTGTCGAATTCCAAACTTTATAAAAGTTGAAATGGCCATATCAAATAAAGGCACAAGCCCATTAAACAGCCGAACAGATGATTAGTACCGCGACTATTTAGCTGTCTCAGATAGGTTGGCGTATTTTCGGCAGAAAAAACCACTTCTATTTTTTATAAAAAAAAATAAAAAGGGGTCATCCATTAATTACATCACACGTTTAGGCGGAGGGAGGGGGTCAAGAAAATGTGACATATTGTGACATGGGGGAGGGGGAGCCACAAACTTTGTGACGTCACTTTAACTTCATCAGTAACCGAAAATTTATTTAAATTATTTTATTCGCTGTACATTTAAATAACAAGTTTTTAAAACAATAATCGTTTTTATTCGTTTAATTTTCTTTCCTAAGCAGGTTTAGGTTATAAAATTACTAATATTTATATAGTCAAAAATATTTTGATAAAATATTAATAATACTTAGGGGTACTTACTTAATTCGATTTGGCGATTTCGTAGAAAAAATGTAACGTCACACTAGGGGGGAGGGGGTTTGCCAAATGTGACCAAGTGTGACAAGGAGGGGGGAGGGGTCAAAAAACCTAGAAATTCGTGTGACGTAATTAATGGATGACCCCAAAGGCGGCAAGGGTTTTTTTCTGTGATAATATATACGTAAGAACGTTGCTTTTGTAAAATATTTCTATGATATTTATATTTATTGCACCATTTTTGAGAAAAGCACTATATATGACTCGGCTGGAAGGCTACTTGCTGGCTTCGGATTCAATTAAACGGACTCCCAAGGTCGTCCGTTTAAAACGAATCCTCAGCCTGCAAGTAGCTACTTCCGAGCCTCGACAATAATGTACTATTTAAGGCCTAGTATTATAAGTTGCTCTATGGTTTACTAAGCAAATTAGTGCTGCACTTTGGTGGCAGAACATTGCAGTAATACTCCCTATTAGAAACATAAAGCTAGTCAATCTCTCTTGTGAAATATTGTTGCAACGCACTCGTGCTAAGGCTGCTGAAGTAGAAAATATTAATAAACTGACCTTCAACGAAGCGCTACGTTTTAAACTGATATTGGGCGTGGACTTGCAGTAACATTGGCGTTTTTTGCCGCTGTCAGGATCCGAGTCGGAGGCGATGCAGTCCAGACATGTCGCCATGGCCTCGGATTCGGGCGAGGTGAAGTTGTTTTTCTGTAAAATACAAATGCGATTAAAATAAAATTTATGATAAACGACATATGTAAAGATCATAAACGGATCGGTTCGCCCAAAAACGTAAGTACATCCAGATCTGGTGAATGCGCCAGTAACGTGCGATTCGCGATTGTAAAAATATCACCAATGCCTCGGTCCAAAACGCGCGCTGGACGCTGCCGGCGCCACAGTCGCCGGACATTGGATGTAGGTACGAATATAATATAGCCTAGTAGTAGAGTATATGTAGACAGTGTACGTATTTCGGCTGAGATGACAAGTATATTATATGTTCCGTGGCCGAGATCCGGAGGGTGCAAGCTGAATGGACGCTCGAGTGGGGCTTGCAGTGGGGCTTGCAGCGGGGCGTTAATTTGACACAAATGCAAATATATGCGGGCGTCTTCAGTGTACCAGCAACACTCTTAACTGTCCATCGGTGGACCTTATTACAAAAGGCATAATGTCCACCGATGGACAGTTAACAGTGTGGGCGATGGTACGCTGCTCAAATATCTTGGAAGCTATTTGAGCAGCGTACGGAAGGACTGTACACTAATTGCTACCGCATAATGCGCGAGCGGTTCGCATTAGCCAAATCTGCACGAAATGATTGGATCGTTATCACAATGTAGATGTTTTTGTGGGCTATTCAACTGATCAACAAGGCACATACAGGTGTAGTCATTGACGTATAATATCTAAGGACGGCCCTTATATACGGGCACTAAAAACAGTACTAGTTCAGCGGTGTTACTCACGAATTCCAGCCAATCGTGCACTCTAACGCAACTAGTTACGAGCAACAGCGCGCGTAATGCGAACTCATCATCCAATCGCGTTGTAGCGGTGTCACACCGCTGTACTGGCCCCTATCATGCCTCATTATTATTGCCCGTAAAGCCAGTCCTTAGATATCTAAGTCAATGGGTGTAGTATACTTAATATTTACCTCTTCATCGCTAGAAGTGACTTTAGTGACCGGTGAAATAGAAGCCGACGCAAACGAGGATGTTGACGACTGTTGGTCGAGCCTCTTCGGTGGGGTGTTGAACTGTATAGGGCTCAAACAGTGGTCTCCAAAGTCTACCACGTCCAGGATCTTGTTGCGTAGCTTGCAGTGCGATGGACCCGTTCTTAGAGGCGTGCCGAATGTTCGCTTCATGCCTTTCTTTACGAAATCGTTGTACTGAAAAGAGAAAGAAACAACATTTTTATACTGTTTAAGAAATTAACTGTGTAGGATTCAGTCTTTTTAGGGTTCAGTACCCATAGGGTAAAAACGGGACCCTATTACTAAGACTCCACTGTCCGTCTGTCTGTCACCAGACTGTATCTCATGAACCGTAATAGACTAGCCAGTTGAAATTTTCACAGATGATGTATTTCTGTTGCCGCTATAACAATAAATACTAAAATTTTTAGTATTTATTGTTCCGAGTACGTACCGTACTTTAAGTACGGAACCCTCGGTGGGCGAGTCCAGACAGACAGACGAACGGTGGAGTCTTAGTAACAGTCCCGTTTTTACCCTTTGGGTACGGAACTTTAAAAAGTATCTAAACCCACACAATCACATGTAACTCATGGTATTACGGTAGGTAATTAAAGATGTTGATTTAAAACAGCAGTTTTATTATTTACGTAAAAGATGGTGAGTTATGGCATGCCTTGTCTAGTTGTTCTGTTATTATTGTTTTGATTTACACGTATTTTATACCCATAATATAATAAATCACATGACACACGGTAGTTTGTACCTAATAGCTTATTATGACTACATACTGTTTTAATTTTATAATTTTGCATGTATCGCTGTTATAAATACTCTCATCGCTATCAGAAGCATGTCAGCTGTCACATATCTAGTTATCTATCGTCGGCTTAAGTCGCAAACCTCGTAAGTCCATTTCATGGAAATTAGTAATTAAATAAATAAATAAATAAATAAATATTATAAGACATTCTTACACAGATTGACTAAGTCCCACAGTAAGCTCAAGAAGGCTTGTGTTGTGGGTACTCATACAACGATATATATAATATACAAATACTTAAAAACATAGAAAACACCCATGACTCGGGAACAAATATCTGTATCATCATACAAATAAATGCCCTTACTGGGATTCGAACCCAGGACCAATTGCTACCTTGGACAACAATATTTAAAGTCGTAAACCTCGTAACTCCTCCGGAGGAGTTCCGAGGTTTGCGACTCAAGCCGACGCTATGTCCCGTTATTTTTACGGAATGCATGCAATGTGACAGCTGACATACACCTCCAAACTATACGAGCCTGTCTACATAGCAAACAGACAGCTACCATCAGAGGCGTAACTAGGGGGGGGTTGGCGGGGGCACGTGCCCCGGGCGCCGTCCAAGGGGGGGGCGCCAAAATGGGCAATAAACCTCCCATAGAAAATGGACCAGCCAAAATGTAGGAAACAGCCAAAATTTTTTTTTTGTGACTATTGGGTTGGTCTCTAGAAATTGCTCAGTATACGGAAATGCAGTTATTTTGTAGCCGCCCTGCATACAGGGTGGTATACCAAACCTTGACGACCAAAAAATTTTTTTACACCCCATGTATATGTATGTTAGGTAGCTTTTCGTAGTTTTCGAGTTTAACTTTTGTTAAGAAATTCCAGGGTGAAGCTTTACTTTGCTTTTTTATTCCTTCTAATAATTGTTCGTGGTATTTGCACTGATAACAAATGGGCGGACGACGGATGCAATATACCTACGTCAAAATCCTGTCAAACGATATACGTAATGCTTCGTAATAAAACGTATATTGCATCCGTCGTCCGCTCATTACTGATTACATGAAATAGCGATGGGGAAGTGACCCCATAAAATAATAGTAGAAATAACAAAAGTAGATTTTTTTTAATGAATTACTAATTCCTACCTAAGTTCCTTTGACCGGCGACTGACAAATTATGACTATTGAGTATCACTTTTTTTACCTTTTAAAAAAACTTAGGGTCTAGCAGTTTCTAAAATAACCAAAAGTCCTTGAAATCGCTTGTAATGTTTATTTATTGAGGTAAGGGCAACATCTAAGCTTGACATGCTGAAAAGTTTGTCTTTTTTTCCCAACACACTTTGTACCATCCTGTATAACACATGCCGTGCCAACATCGCTCGTTCTGTAATACTGGAATGTCGTGAAAAACTTGTGTCAGGTATTGAGAGCATTCTATTCAGAGTTTCTGTGTGGAATCGGGACAATTTAGTCCAATGAAATCCCACCAAGGTTCAATTTTGCGCGTTTACCGCTAAGAAAACCTCATTTTTCAAGGCACAACAATTCCCATGTAGTATTGGGAGCCTCGGTGTTGACATCTTCATCAGTGACGTCCAATAATTTCGTAGCCACCTTGCTGGGTAGGCTGCGCTCGTATCCAAAAAAACTCGGTGTGCTCAATAAAGGGAGGCGATACATTACTCTGGGATAGACGATCCTATATATTGAGTACTGATCCTATATACTGCTGTCACCTTTGGGCAGGAGCACCTGGATGCTACCTTGGATCCTTCAAATCAGTCCAAAGGCGCGCTGTACCTATGAATAGTCTACGATCCCAAACTCACAAGCGATATTGAACCATTAAGTCTAAGGAGATCTCCAAAAAAGAACTGTATAAGTTTTAAAATGTTCGGCAACGCGCATGTAACACCCCTAGTGCCTGAAGTGTATAGACGTCGTAAGCTTGTTAGCCACCGATGTACCTATACCTACATTACCTACTAAAAACACTTATTTGTCTAATTTAAAAATACCTAAACTTTAATAAGTAAAAAAGTAACCCTTTCGTTGGTTCATTTCGTTTGGTTTGGTTTCGTTGGTTCAGGGGTGGGGGGGGGGGGCGCAAATTTGGTGCCTGCCCCGGGCGCCATATTCTCTAGCTACGCCACTAGCTACCATAGCAAACATTACGCAACTACGGCCTTAACCCTTTCGACCGCCAAGACAGACGCGACTACAGCCAAATATCAACCTTAGTACGTTCCGACAAAGTTCATTATGACGCGCCGCACATGATATGCGTTAGCGTAGCGTTCAAGAGGTTTATAAAGAAAGCCGCTACAGTAGTTTCGATCACCCTCTACATTTCTAGAACAGACAGAGGCAGCAAGTCTATCATTTTCTCTCTCGCTCTCTCTCGAACAATAGAATAGAACCCTTTCAATTATCAAGTCAGGGCTGAACGTGACCGGATCGTGCGCCTCGAAGCTCGAAGGCGGCCTCGCGACATGATGCTCGTCATCCGTTTGCTCAGAATCGCACTAGCCAGTCGTGGTTGTCATCCGTCTGTCATTTTCTCTCACGCTCTCTCTAGAAAAAAAGCACCATCTTACTCACCAAGTCCGGGCTGTACCTGACCGGGTCGTGCGCCTCGAAGCTCGAAGGCGGCCTCGCGTCATGATGCTCGTCATCCGTTTGCTCCGAATCGCACTCGCTATGTGGCGCCAGTGCCACAAGTTTCTCCCTCTCACTCACCAAGTCAGGGCTGAACGTGACTGGATCGTGCGCCTCGAAGTTCGAAGGGGGCCTCGCGTCATGATGCTCGTCATCCGTTTGCTCCGAATCGCACTCGCTATGTGGCGCTAGTGCCACAAGTTTCTCCCTCTCACTCACCAAGTCCGGGCTGAACGTGACCGGGTCGTGCGCCTCGAAGCTCGAAGACGGCCTCGCGTCATGATGCTCGTCATCCGTTTGCTCCGAATCGCACTCGCTATGTGGCGCCAGTGCCACAAGTTTCTCCCTCTCACTCACCAAGTCAGGGCTGAAAGTGACCGGATCGTGCGCCTCGAAGCTCGACGGCGGCCGAGCGTCATGATGCTCGTCATCCGTCTGCTCCGAATCGCACTCGCTATGGTGCTCGGTGTCGCTATGCTCGAAGAACAACTTGCGACGTAGCGAGCCGTTTGCAGTGATTTCGTACTCGCCGAACATGTCTTGGCCCTGTTATGCCGAGATAAAAACTGAGGGCCTAGCGAAGACAAACGTTTATAGAAGAAACAAATCGTCGGGTGACAAGCAAAAGTCACTAACTAACACCATTGAAATTATTGGACAATAAACCGTGTTACAAGTGTAATAAAGTGCATTGTTACTTTAATTTTTTGATAGTACTTAGTGACTTTTGCTTGTCACCCGAGGAAATCAAAATTGTACTATTATGGAATTGAAATAAAGGCGCGAAATAGTCCACTGTTTTCTGATCATCATCATCATCATCATCTCAGCCTATATACGTCCCACTGCTGGGCACAGGCCTCCTCTCGAGCGCGAGAGGGCTTGGGCTATAGTCCCCACGCTAGCCCAATGCGGATTGGGGACTTCACATACACCTTTGAATTTCTTCGCAGATGTATGCAGGTTTCCTCACGATGTTTTCCTTCATCGAAAAGCGACTGGTAAATATAAAATGATATTTCGTACATAAGTTCCGAAAAACTCATTCGTACGAGCCGGGGTTTGAACCTGCGACCTCCGGATTGCAAGCCGCACGCTCTTACCGCTAGGCCACCAGCGCTCTTTTCTGATACTAAACTTAAACTTGGTAAAAAATAATAGGTATTATCTACTTACAAAATATTTAACAGGTTAAAGATCTTTACAAGTGACCCTTGCAAAGGTTTTCATATACTTAATAAATTTAAGGGATCATAGTAAAGTTCAAAACCTTAGTGATGTACAGATGTATAGTTCGTTTTTTTAGCATTAGAAAGAACTCCACAGAAGCAAGCATACAGTTTTTATCAGGCTCTTTAATTGTTAATAATTATTGAATTATCTAATGTAGCATGGTCAGTACATATAATTTACTTCAAATTATTACCGCTAAAAGTGCCGGATTTGGAACCACAAGCTTACTTCTGCGAAGTTCTTTCTAATGCTAAAAAAACGAACTATAGTGCATAATTATTTTCGTATTTTCACGGAAACATACGATCGTGTTATGCTTTTTCAGTCAGTCTCGGTACAAAAAGTACTAAGGTTGACTGAAATAGCATGACAAATACGAACGTTTCCGAGAAAATACGATGGAAAACTATTATGCACTACATCTGTATGTATTACCTGATCAAATGTGAAGTATGGAGCTAACATTTTCTCTAACTCTGGAGGTAGTTCCGGAGGTAAACTGAGGGTGGTCTGAGCTGAAACTGGTAAAGCAAGTGCTAGCTTTTTCATTGCAGTAAACATAATTAATCATTGCATGCTGTAAACAGGCCTTCCTTCTGTTCCTTCCATGAATGAACGGGCGCCTTAAACTGCATACATACCCCCTTAGTTATAAAACTTTACGGACCTGATTTAGTTAAATTATGCTTTCTCCCTTTCTTACAAATACATAGGTCAGAATGACAGATAAAGAAAAACGATTATTAACTAATTGAGGTTTGTAGCGCGTTTATGAATAAGGGGGATAGAATATATCCTCTTGGATTTATGCAGGTTTCCAGGAAACCGTTTCCTCAAAATATTAGCTTACTAGTGACCCGCCCCGGTTTCGCACGGGTAACACAAATCCTTAACAAATTATATACCTACTATCTTATATACTCTTTAGCTTTACCTTCCTCAGTAATCACTCTATTGATAGGTGAAAACGGCATTAAAATCCGTTCAGTAGTTTAGAGTTCGTGAAGAAACATACACACAAACAGACAGACGCGGCGGGGGACTTTGTTTAGCAAAGTGTAGTAAACTAATTATTATATCTACATATTCAAAGTCAAAGTCAAAAATACTTTATTCATGTAGGCCTAGTAACAAGCACTTATGAACGTTTTACATAATAATATATTATCTTAAGCTAATTATCAGAGCAATTTATTGAAATTAATATTATTCCATAGGTTCGAATGCATACTAAGAAAACCCCAAGGATTACTAAAATAATGTAAGAGACAGACTAGTTAGAGTGTAGCCATCCAGGTCTGTTGGATTACCTAATTAAAAAAAACCGGACAAGTGCGAGTCGGACGCGCCCACCGAGGGTTCTGTACATTTATAATATATAAATATTATAAACACAGAAATAAATAAACCCTCGGTGGGCGCGTGCCGATTTTTGCGGGGGAGGGGCACGTCAAATGTATGCATGACTTTTTGTTGTACATGATTTTGTACTGTAACGTATAAATAGCCATGTCATAGTCAGTCCATACAAAAGTTTGCACAATTGTGCAAGGTTTTCTGCAGAGCGGTAAGCTCTTAAAGGCGACTCCGGTTATTAAATGCTTTAAGTTGTGGGCCTACCTACTGATATTCATAATAGGTAGGTAGGTATATCATCGCCTAGTAAGTACCCATAGTACAAGCTTTGCTTAGTTTGGGGCTAGGTTGATATGTGCAAGATTGTCCCCAAATATTTATTTATTTATTTTATTTTAAAGGGGAGTAATGACCTACTTACCTAGTGGGAAGTGACCCTGCCTATGGCGCCGATAGAAGCCGGTCCCTGGTTCGAATCCCAGTAGGGCCATTTATTGTATGATGACAGAGATATTTGTTCCTGAGTCATGGTTGTTTTCTATGTATTTAAGTACATATTTATATAATTACAAATATCATTGTCGGAGTACCCACAACTCAAGCCTTCTTGAGCTTACCGTGGGGCTTAGTTAATCTCTGTAAAAATGTCCTATAATATTTATTTATTTACTTACCATCTTTCATAACCACAGTGCTGTCTTTGAAACTTTCAATCAGCTTCTCACCTTCAGCAGGAGCCATAAGCAATGGTTTCTTCTTTGAGGTCTCCATTGGACTTGGCATTACCATTTCTTGCGAAAAGAATCTGAAAACGGAATAAAATATTTAACCACTACACCTTTTCTCTTATTTTAACTTCCTTCATTAGTCTGCCTTGCCACTGAAGAGGCATTTCCATATCCATTCTTCACTCTGCTAGATTACACAAAGCTATTAGTTAATACTGTTCGAAAAAGACAGGTAGTCTACCTTGCGAGCTAGACACTCCTGTGCTAAGCCCACAGTGTAGATGTACTATGTAACTATGTAATTTAAATAAGTCTAATTTAGTACCCCACTGCTGGGCAAAGACCTCCCCTTGTTTACTCCACATGACCCTGTAGTTTGTATTTTCCCACCAATATATAGGGTTGAATGTGTCCAAGACATCCCGTCATGAATACCACAGTCAACAAATTAAATTAAATAAAAAAATCTACTTTTTTAATTTTTATTCACACATAATTGACAACTCCTTGGTCTATAAATATCTTAAGAGGAATTTTAACACCATGAAATACAGTACTCACATTTCTGTAGCCTCCTCAGCTATTTGATCTAAGTTGGGGTCTGGTGAAGGCTCGAACTGGCTGCTGCATGCCACTATGTCCGTCGGCTGTAACGTACATGCCTGGTCTATGTCCCAACGGAACGACCCCCGCCGTTCCTTCTTGTAAATTTTACACATTGAAGGACTGTAAAAAATATTTCGAACCTTTGCTGAATATTTACCATAAGGATGTCTGACCTACTGCTAGCGAACATGCAGCATATAAAATAAGCAAAAGTTGCACGTTTAAACGTTAGCTAGAAAGGATGAGTCGTGGAATGTATGGGGTGGATTGTATCTTCTCTTTCCGAACAGACTCGCAGTTTACATCGAAGTTTTTTTTTTATAACATTACTGGATCACCCACCTGCATATTGGCTTGTGTAATTTATCGATCAGCACTCTATCAAAGGGATTTCGCACTTTTTTATAGGTCGGCGGAGTAGATACAGAATTATTTGGTGGGCTAACATTTTTGTCGTTCATTTCGAAATTAACGTTACTTTTGGTTTTGGCATGAGCATGAGCACAATGACCCCAACGACATGTCAACCAAAATGCAGGACCACAGATTGTAGATGGTGTTGTACTTTTAAAAAGCTCAATACCGTCCGTTACGTAGGCCGACGAAAGCGCCATCTATGAAAAACGTATTTGATGATGTTCGAATATGTTTGTTTGTAAGATTTAACACCCAACATGATGCTTGTCTTTTGACGTTTCTATTATGCTGCTAAGGGGGGTATTCCACCTGTCCAATTCGTATTTTGTCTGACTTTTTACTTAATGAAGAAATTGAGACGCAATGACATTGGACCAAGATATTGGACTGATGGAATACCACCCTAAGGCATTTGTGCATGTTAACAATCAGCACTTGTTAAGTAACTGTAAAACTCACTTATTTCAGGCACATTGCCACTTCGAAAGATTTCAATGCATGTCACTCCATTTTTCCCAAAACATGTACCAAAGGTGGCGAACATGTATATACAGGGTGTCCCATAAGTGACACGTCACAGTGACACTGGAGATAGACCAGGCCAAGAGGACCCAAACCAACTTAACATGACCCCAGTAAAAATGGCACGGTTTTCGAGTTATTGCCAAATGAAGGTTATTCGTGAATTTTGACCGTTTTTAACATTGTTAGTGCCAGTGTGCACTCGGAAAGGTCTAGAAGTTAGTTTTTTTCATGTGTACGGCATCATGGATAGTTAATTAAGATAACAGAATAGGTATTTTATCGATAAACAATGTAAAATACAATAAAGTACTGGTTTAATCTTGAATTAAATTCGCAGCGAAACATCAATTTCGACTTTGACCACCTGTCATGAAAAATAATTACTAGAAAAGTAATAAGCAAATAACCTCGAAAAATTGAGCATGTTATGCAGATTCAAAAATGGTATAACACATGTACCTTCCTCGAATAAAATAGGAATTATTATCATCTTTCGAAAGCCTCATAAAAATTCTGGATTCAGAAATAAAAAAAACGCCTATTCAGTTTTTGCCGAATGCTTAAAAGAAAGAGATGGAAAACGGTTAAAATTCATGAAAAACCTTAATTTGGCAATAACTCGAAAACCGTGCCACTTTTACTGGGGTCATATTAAGTTGGTTTGGGTCCTCTTGGCCTGGTCTACCTCCTGTGTCACTGTGACGTGTCACTTATGGGACACCCTTTATATGTCATGTCATAGCACATGGGTTGAATATGCGACTTCACTGATAGATATTCCCACATTATCAATAAGCTGTTCAAAAATATAATAAATAAAAACAACGGGTTGCACTCCGGGAGTGCCGGCAGAAGTGAAAACTCAATGACGCACTATGTATAATTGAGGTTAACGCCATCTAGCGTTATTTCGTCGCATTTCTTGAAACCCCTAAGCACATCACTGATAGTACTCGAATTATATTAGTACCAATTAGAGGGAAACTCATTCAATGGCATTTACATTGATTATTGATTGATTGATTGATTGTTACAGTTTTTTGATCAGGTCACGTGTCCGTCTTACGGTTTCTTATTGTGATGGGTAAATTTTTTTCCCCGTCACAAAAAGTGCATAGCGCCGCTAAGGAAGTTTTAACTTCAAAAAACACTGCCTAAACTTTATCTATTTGACTTGTAATCTATTATTCATAGAGATACAGTCGATAATCCGTTGGACCTTCAAGATATTTGTAATGACTTTTTACTACGTGATCATTGACATGTTTTGTGGTAGACCTTTGTATTCTTACGCACGTTGTGAAGTGGATGGGCCAAAAAGAAAAAAATATAAAAGACTACACCAAAATGTTTTTCTAGCGCCATTAATGTGGAAATTTTAGTTTTAAGAAAATGTACGATGATGTAACCTATAAAGTTGTAGCACCTAGCATTATCTGTGGTTCTGACAGCCAGATCGTTTAAAAAGTTTGTCATTGTTTTCTACTGTAACGCTAGATAATAATTTATTGATGCATTGCTGCATAAAATGGTGGTAATTAAATAATATATCTTCTTTTTCTTGTAAATTAAGTACATACAAATATTATATCTTTATTATATATCGAAATTAAATCTTTATCTCTGTGAATTTAAAAACCCGTATCTACTTCCATAAACTCAAGTATTCCGTTGTTTTTGAAAGTTTTGACAGCAAGTTATCTCAGGTTAATGTCAATTTTAATTTTAAAAACAATATTGTGTTATTATGGTTATCTGAAACGTATTATAATACTTAGTAACAATAAGAATACGGCACATAGAAGAACTCGATTACAGATGGATTCTCAAAATTTGGACGTAAGTTATGAACCAATGGACATAGATTTAAGCTCCAATTCTATCAAGAATATGGACGATTCACATTGTGAACTTGAAGAACGAAAAACTGTTTCAAGGTCGTCTTCTCCTATAATCTTTATTACAAATTTAATTAAACAAGAACCTATTATAGAAAATATCAGCCCAGTTTGTGGCAGTCAAGCAAATGGCTTCCAAAATGTTAAGAAGTACCATATCATAATGCAGCCTAAGAAAACAGTAGGATCGTGCCTTTTGATAAAACTCTCAGTTTTATTTGTACTCTTCGCATGTGCGTTTGTTTATCAAGTGAATACGTTTACATGTTGTGAAGGATTAGATGTAACTAAAATGAAAGATACACTTAGTAGAAGACTGTACGGGCAAAAGAGGGCTATTGAATTACTATCAAGATCATTGGATGTTCAAGCAAGTACCAAGATATTATTTCTATATGGTGGTACAGGAGTTGGAAAGACATATGCTACCACTCTAATGTTTGAGGAAGTGTGGAATTTTACAAATGTTTATCACTACATAATGCCTAGTTTCATGGAGATATTTCCAGACGATTTGTTATTGGGTATGTCCTTTTGCGAGTCCTCCATATTGATTGTTGATGACTTATCATGGAATGACTTGCATATCAAGGAGCACATTAAAAATGTGATTGAAAAAAGTGAATATTTGAAGAAGAATATAACAGTTATTCTGATCTACAATTATGATAACATTGAAAAGAATTTTATGAAATATTCAAACGCAGCTTTCTTTGAGTTTGAGCTGAGAGAGGCTTTTAGTGACATAGATGCTTATAAAGAATTTATTAAATTTGAGCCACTTACTGCGGAGCATTTGAAATTATGCATAAAGGATGAATTGGGTTATAACAATTTGGCCAATATGGAGCAGATAATGAAGAATTTTAATGTTACCCTGGACGGCTGTAAAGGTGTTCACACTAAAATGAAACTTTTAAATGTTTTGTGATATTAGGTATGTTTTAATTTTGATTTTAATTTGTAGCTAGAGGCTTGTAGTTATGTTGATTTTAAAAATATTAAAATTATGAAATTATACAAACCTTAAATGAATTATTTTCTACACTGCCCATTTCTATCTCTCTCGGTTAACAGATGCCTATGCTGCCCTCCTAAGTCGAATACTGCTATCTCAAAAACAAATGATTTTGAAAATGGAACTCTTAGTTGGACGTAGTTTAGGGTAAAAGATCCAATCCACAAAAATCTGTTAGTAAATTTTGAACTTTCTGTCAAACGGATAAGTCATTAATTTAAATGACAAATTTTAGAGGATGGATCTTTTACGCTAAACTACGTCCAGTTATAAAAACTAAAGTATAAGTTAGCAATGAATTTTTTTATGAGATTGAGCTATTTGGCTTAGCAGGGCAGTATGGTCAACAGACGAGTATTAGGTATACAGGGTGATAAATTTGTTTGTACAGTCACCTGCAATAATATGTTACACAGAGAGCCTCAAAAATATCGCGCTGAAAATATAGTGATGAAGCGCTGGTGGCCTAGCGGTAAGAGCGTGCGACTTTCAATCCAGAGGTCGCCGGTTCAAACCCCGGCTCGTAACATGTATGAAATATCATTTGATAATTGCCAATCGCTTTTCGGTGAAGGGAAACATTGTGAGGAAACCGGACCAATCCCAATAGTTTCCCCTCTGGGTTGGAAGGTCAGATGGCAGTCGCTTTCGTAAAAACTAGTGCCTACGTCAAATCATGGGATTAGTTGTCAAGCGGACCCCAGGCTCCCATGAGCCGTGGCAAAATGCCGGGATAACGCCAGGAAGAAGAAGGAGGGTCTCAAAAATATGTGACATACTCTTATTGTGCTACAAATAAGATTGCATCAGATATTTTTGCGGCCTTCGTTGTGTAACATATTATTGCTGGTGACTGTACCCATTGAGGGAAACTTCAACTGCCTTATAGCACCATTTTGGTGGTTTCCATAATAACCAAAATATATGTGGACTGTAGGGATAATACTATTTTGGAAATTAAAATTAATCCAGGGTAGGAGATAGTTTTGGTGTGTTGTTTCTTCCACTACTACCTGTACTGCTGTGCTGCTGACTGTACTATATCCAAACCAAACTTACCATTCACTCTTGCAAAGCCCACTGTTTAACTGAGATGTTTGGTATAGAATTTGCGCGGCAATTTTCTAGCAGAGGGTAGGGTTTTAGACTAAAATGAGTTTATAATACATATTAACTACATTTTCTACCTATACATCAGCTTAGCCGCAGCTGACCATTAAAAATTCTTACCGACCACCTTAAGTAAACAGTAAGGGCGCCACATCTGGCGTCTTTCGAGCGTCGGCGTCTACAATTCTATGGCCGACGTCGACCCAACGTCGACGCAACTGCGCAGCGACGTCATTTTCCATAGCGCTGGACCGACGCCGACAGACGCCGACGCTCGAAAGACGCCAGATGTGGGGGGGCCCTAACCGTACAATGTGACATCAGTTTGGTTTGAAAATGAAAAACTCAAGTGAAACAAAGTTTTGTACGGAACACTAAAAACGTTTTTTTACGTAAGATTTATAAAAAAAATACAAAAAGACTAGCACTTTCACAAATCCATATATTAAAAATAGTTCAATAGTTCAAAAGAGCGTAAATCTTAATTTAAATCTTATTATTTGAAGAAGTCTTAATTTAGCTTACTTTGGGGCTAGATCGATTTGTGGAAGTTAGTTTAGTAATAATTTTTAATTAGGTATTTATTTATTTTATTTTTGAAAAAGTTCATAACTTAAGTACTATGTCAAAATTTTAACCACTTTGGCCTTAACACGAAACAGCTCACCTTTTTCCAAGCCATTGGTGACAAAAATAGAAGGGGTGTTTACAAAAATTACATAACTCACTATACTGGTTGACACCTACAGCCATCAAGAGTATTCCTGTATAAGTGTCGACCAGTTTACTAGGCGATGTTTTTGTAAACATCTCTTGAATCGCTCTATTTATTGGCAATGGGAGGTGATCGGGAGGCCATAGCTACAATGGGAATTTTCTCGTTATTTAATTTTTGCCTAGCTGTAACATAATGTACTAGGCTGTAACATAAACACTACTTATTTCTCAAACACAAAGCGATTTCTTTCAGACAACCTTTGGTAACAACAAAAAGGTAACAAAGGTGTGTTACGTTACGATAAAACCCCGTTATCAATGATGACATTTATAATATTTTTACTTGAAGAAGATTAAAATAATTCACCTAAAAATTTCATTTAATAACATACTCAGATTTGAAGTTGTTTCTATTTAAGTTACTTTTTCGAAGGTAAGGTTACCTAGGTTTACTAGGTTCCTAGTTAATCATTATGGGTATTTAAGATTGTAGATGTAGATGCATTTCATTAATTAAAAAAAATAACTTGTAACTGTAGTTACAAAAGTAATTTAGTAAGTAAAGTAGTTTATTATATTTTATAGTCGCTGGACTATGAGAATATTAAGAATATACTTAGAACAATTTGTTTACATGAATATATACAAAATATATACTTACAGCTACTCGCAAAAATAAAAGAAAAATGTTAATCTGGAATTCAAAGTTCCCAGTTATGGCAGTAATACGAGTAGGTAACGGTGTTGACAAAAATAAAATATAATTTAGATCAAAAGAACTTTATTTTAGAGAATGTTACATGGTAATCGGCAATGCAGAGGTTGAAGAAATTATTTTGAATACGAATATACTGACATTTTTTTTTTCAATACACCTACACTTGCACATATGGAAATTATGCTACAACATTTTAGCCTTCATCATAACAAAGTTCGAATATTAAAAAAAAAGGTGGTGCATTTAAAGTACTTAATGTAAATTTCGTTAACCACTATACCAAAAGTAATCTCCTCCATAGTTTTGCCTAGACACGGATGGGTGTCAATATTAGTATTTTGGACAAATAAGCTTAACATACACCCTAATAATAATTTCAGTACAGGGTACACATCTTATAATGAAGAGGCATAAGTAACCAAACACGCAAAATAACACAAAACAGTAACAATAATGTAGGTTAATACAATTACTAGCTGAATGGTGAAAATTTTAACGCTATGAAGAATTGTCAATAAGCTATATGAGTTAAGTATCTATCAAAAACATAATTAAAATCTTAAACATGTTATAATTTAGTTCTGGTTTTTTTATTGCACTGTACCCATTAGTTGGTGTTTCAGATCATTTGTACTTGCGAACAGCACTTAGTTCCATTCCAAGTTAGGTATAAGGTGCCTTTATAACAAATAATTTTCAAACAAGTATGAATAAATATTTATAAGCAGGCTTTATAAAAAGTACGTAGCCAATAGAAGAAATTGAAATTTAATTCAAGTAGCTCCCCTAATCGTAGAAGCAAGTGGATAAAAGAGATTATCGTGCATAAACTTGTAGACAGTACGGATATGATGGTCGTATTTGTCTACGTGACAGCGTGATAAAACGGTGTCCGTCTCTTTCTATCCCGCAGAGTTAAAAAGTGACAGTTGTTTTATCACGTGGATAAATGTGGATAAAGCGATCCATAATAGGCTTGCAGCTGTGTGTACACGTTGAAATAACCAAATGCATCTGATTGGCATCCCTTTTGTAGGTATTATAGAAGATCGTTACACTGGAACACTGTTTAGGGAAGACAATGCATAATATTTAAAACGTCTGATAACTTGGTAAAGAATTCTGGAAGATACATGATACATTTGTGCATCTTTTATTTTATTTATAGTTACAGCATTCAGGAGACTGCCAATGCATTGTTATAGGGACTTTATAAAGATAGTTAAGTAGTTAATAATACTAAACACGTTATTGAGATATTCTGGTAACTATTTCAAATACCTTACGTATATTTATTTTTAAAATAATAGATAAAGATCGGTTAGAGATTTAAGTCTTATTTGGGTTTCTCCATTAATGAAGTACTTATCTCCCTTAAGTCACGAGCAACAGGTACTTGGCCTATATATTAAAAGCAAATAAAAATGATATAATTTTGCAAAATTATCGCTGAAATGTCCAGATCATAATTTTTGCATTTCGATTATTCATGGTCATTAGAGCTTAGATCTTGTTTTGTAACTAACCTACTTACAAGGCAAAATAAGCAATAAACTCTTTTTTTCCCTCTATTAGTAATAATACGAGTAAAACACGTATTTTTGATATTTTGTAAACGAGGTATTATTTTATACAAATCATAAAAGTATTCTAGAGTGGGATGATAATTTTACCATTCAGTTAGGCTCAGAGATTCTCAAAATTTACTAGTCTATCCAACACTGTCGTGTCTTATACAAGATTCCAAAAGAAGGCAGGTCAGGTACTTAACACTTGCTAGACCTAGATATTTAATTGTGATTATTTTCCTGTGACGGATTGAAATTACAACAAAAACAAATTCTACTAGCTAAATATGCGTCTGTAGTGAGCATGGCGATAAACTTGCCTAACAATATAATTTAATAACTTCTGTATATTTGCTTAACATGCCAGAAACCCAGAAAAAATATGTTTAATAAATTTGTGACCTATTAAACATATAAATACAAACTTTTTGGTAGATGAAGGGAGGTATGTAGAAGACGACACTCTTAAACACACAATGTGCAAATCAATATCTATTTACATAATGTTACTATTAACCTATTTATAGATCAAAATTAAATTAGAAACGTTGATTAAATACTAAATATGCATAACAATAAAGACTAGAATACATCTTTAGTTTTTACAGTTATTGGCACTAAATTCATGATAATGGCACAACTATGTACTCCGGTTACGTGAACATGATGGTAACCATAAATATTTTTTTATTTATATATGCATGCATTGCATTTTATAATTACAATTCCAACTCCTTTCAGGTTTATACAAATTAAGTGTTGCTAACTATACTAAAATCCTAAAATATGTTACAAAATTGTAAAAAACACGGTTCAATGTTATTTATATCTAAATATATTTCTAGGAAATACTGAATTTACTGCAGACTTACAGTTAGGTTTAGATCCAATAGTTAAAGCACATTTTCTTAAGTGAAACTGTGCAAAAAACACTTTATATCTTAATACACATTAATATCACGGTTGACAAAGCTCCTCTTATTAATGGCTAAAGTACCAACAACCAGACCATTCTCTTGCACAGTTTTCACTTTAAAATTATTAGCTATCGCATGAATATAAGTAATACATATTTTAATAACCAGGTATAACAATGTACGCGTTGAACAATAATAAAATAACGCAACATAAATAAAAAGCTGAATAATACAACAACATTGATAATAAATCTAAAATTGACGAAATTGATATAATTTCACTTAAAATATGTAAAATGTTACAAGGAATCCACTCAAGCTAATAGCTAATTCAAGTAAAATCTTACGAATATTCTATAGAAACATTCAATGTAAGATGCGTAGTGCCAATAACTGTACCATCAGTTACTTAAACCTTACTAACTAGGTATTTGATAACAAATAGAACACCATTTTTAAGCACGACAAAACATTCATAGTTAAAAATGTAGAGAGACTTACTGAGAAATGTGCTAATAATTCTAAACTTCTTGAAATTCTTGTCGATCTTTTATATTCAATATAGATTCATTTTTATCAGATCTGACTTTGATTAGATCGAGAATTTTAATAATACATCGGTACGTTTGCCTCGATGTTTTTTTCGATCGAGATCAGAATGGTTGTACACTCTACTAGAACTAGTACAAAGCATTAGGTATTTAAACGGTATCACATTTTAGTCACATTGTGATGTAAAAGACTTTAATAGTATAGTGACTTTTAACGTTATAAGAACTTTTGAAATGCTTATATTGGTGTAGATAATAACATTTACCTATATGTAATTAACATAATTCCTTGAGATTACAAAGAATTTCTAATAAAATTCGTGTAATTTTATAGCAGAATTGGATATTAAGTATTTATTTATAATTTACGTCGCTGCCGTAGGACTTTTGAAGGGTCTAATTATGTATATTTAATGTTTGAACTTACGCGTGTTGCTATGACTTCACCATTACAAATACTTTTCTTCGTTAGACCAACATCCTTCGGCGTAAAAGTTGGGATCGAAAGAGAGACTAGTTAGGAGCGATGAAAATGTATCGCTGTCCACTTGTTGTGGCGTTTGTGCCAAATACGAGTTTCTTTAGTTTGTTGTGTGGATCGCCGACCTTCGGCATCGACGCTCTGCGTCACACACACATATGCTATAACAGCTCCATCGTCACCAATAAGGTGGACTCGAGGATTAAGTATGGTTGTATTGGCCTTTACGTGCTGAGGAGTGTTATCAATAAAGAATTTATGAAATTCTACTCCTTCAACCATATTACCTAGTACATCAGGATCAAAAGCAGTCACATTAGGATCACATAATTTGGAATATGTATCGTAGTCGCCATTGTTAATAGCATCTATAAGTACCTCCGTGGCTTTGATTACTTCTGAGCGACGCTGTGACGCATTGCTATCACCTCGGGCTTTGCCGAATGAATCAGCTTTAGTAAGTCCTTCGTCATCATGCTCTTTGGAGATTACAGTGCAAGCACGGTCTACACCCTTCTTATCCTTATCCAGATCATCATCTTCCAAAGTAGTACTGCTGTCAGTCGACTCCTTTACTTGTGAGCCATCTCCTTTTTTGTTGACCATAGACTTCCCAGAGAAGTTTCGAGTAGCAAGCATAGTAGTTAGAATGGCGCCTTTTAGTTTGCGACGAGCATTGAACTTCTTCAAGCAGTCTACAGTCTCTTGCCTGTGCATCACAGATGCCACGCGTTCGCGGTGGCAGATCCATGGGTGCTTCAAAGCTTCAGATGCAGTAATCCGCTTACTGGGATTAACGGTTAACATTTGGTTTATGAGGCTCTTTGCCTCAGGCGTTACAGTATCCCATTCAGGAGATGGGTAATCATAGGCACCTGCTTTAATTTGTCCATAAAGCCGGTGCTGATCCTCGTCCCAGAAAGGTGGATAGCCCACCAATAAAATATAAAGAATCACTCCACACGCCCATATATCTACTGGTTTACCATATGGTTCCTTTTTGAGTACTTCAGGTGATAAATATCCAGGGGTTCCCGCGAACCCAAACCATGCTTGCTGGTCACCTTGCACTTCAATAGCTAAACCGAAGTCGGCTAACTTGACTGCAGCCCCTTTAGCTTTGCTAGCCAATAACAGATTCTCAGGCTTCAGATCCCTATGCACTACCCCGTTATGGTGGCAGTGATGAACGGACTCCAAAATTTGTTGTATACAGTGAGAAGCGTCAGCTTCAGAATAAAACTCACGTGCCACGATGTCTTCAAATAGTTCCCCGCCGGTGACGAGATCGAACACGAGATAATGGAAATGCTCCTCTTGAATGGAGTCATGTAGTCTTACAATATTAGGATGTTGCAGTTTACGACAAATTCGGGCTTCTCTTTCCAATTTTTGAAAATCTCTGGCTGAGAGTTTCTTAGTGTTGATTATTTTGGCAGCGAATTCATATCCCGTCGACTTCTGGACAGCTCGTCTCACAATAGAGAATGCTCCTTTTCCCAGTTCTTCTTTAAGATCATAGTTATCAGAGAAGCGCGTGCTGACACCATCGCGGTTCGGATTTGCCATGATTAACACACACGATACTCACTGTTCAAGTTTAAGTTGAAATAAAACCGTTACTTTGAGCACGAATATTTCAGATTTGGTAACTGCAACAAAAAGAAAAAGAAATATTATCATCGGACAACTAAGTACTTTTTTGCCTTTTTGAGGGCATTCGCCCTCAAAATTGGTTTAGTTAATCTCTAATGTTTTTTTTTAGTTCTCGCTCTAATAAATATTTGAGTAGACCATAATTAACTATGAATATGTAAGTATAAATTTTAAGCAATCAGTTTTAGAATATGCTTATTGGGAAAAATGCATTATTCATTTTCCTTAATAATCACGATAATTTTTGTATTCATTAAAATTAAATTAATACAAAAATTATCGGGATTATTAAGAAGAAATAAATTAAAATTATTAAAGCTTTTGTATTAATTAAAATATCGTCATGTCATTGCATTATTGCAATACGATGCATTTATGTAAATGACCAACGTCAGAATAAATAAATGTTGATGATACCGAGAGCAGATCAAAATTATCCAAATGAAAATCTTTGGCAGGCACTATTTTTGTCACTCATTCTAAATCGAAGATCTGCAAGCTCAATATAAAACGCGTAGATACCTAGACAATTGTAATCGTGGTCACAAACATAGACTTCTAATATTAACACTACGGCACCGGGATGACATTTCGTTTGCGCAAAATAATCGATACACCATTGTCTCGACACATTCACCAAAACTCGAGCATCTTTATTATAATCCACTTATGGATGAAATAATTCCTACGAGCGCCCGCCGATGCATCGTGGCTTGATAAAATTGCGGGGATAAAATTTAAAAATAACACTGTTATAAATAATGTAGTAATGTAGCGATCAAAGCGCGACATAAGATTATATTCTTAGCAATAGTAGTCCGTCTGAGTGCTACGGTTCGGTCATGATAATTTTCGATGATAAAAAATACTACAAACACTCCGCGGCGTCACGCACAAATAACGATACATTTTTGTATTACGATGAGATTATTACCTATTTATGTGCCCATTTTATACAATCTCCAACGAGATGAAGATCAAAATCGAAGGGCCAGGCCCTACACTACACTCTCCTGCTCGTTCGGGACACGAGCTTCGGGGTCAAATTCATAGACATTCTGTGTTGCCCGAGTGCCGCGCTAAAAATATTTAATTTCGTCATCACAAAAACGGCCTATTATTTTGTACAGACTTGTTAATCTTACTTTGCATTCCTAATGAGTCATGTATTAAGTGCAATCGTGTGTATTTCTCGTGTATTTCTTGTGTAAAATGTATTTTTCTCCTAACGTATTTGCGGGTGTAAACACCGACGAGTGTTGGTAAATCGATACACTAGCGCAGCGCTAAACGTGTTCCGGGAGACATCTATCGGCTTGGACGGGTAACCCACAATTTCGTTCAGAAATAAGCTAATTTATTATAAACTGGTGTAGGTGTATGGAAATTTGAAAACAAGATTTTATAAAAATTATATTTATTGCAGGAAAAACTGTTTTAATACTGTACTTTACTAAACACAGTGTTTAGTTCTATTCTATTTCTTTCTCATAGATATCGTTATATGTATGGCATGCTATATGTAGGTAATTCAAGATAGGTGGAGTTTGTAATACGTATACTTACATCGTGTTGTGGCTAAGTCAGGCTACATATAACATGATTATTTATGATTCATGATATTACAAAAAACCTACATGGTTCATGTGACTCATAATCATAACTTGTATCTAATATCGCTTGGTATTTAATTTTTATTAATCTGTACCTAGGTAATTATTCATTTTGGTTTTACATATATGTACTTATAATTTTTTATGCTACTAAAATTCCTAAATAGATTAGGTCTTTTTAAATATATATAAATGCCTATTGAGATTTAGGTACTGTGCTATGTTATCGAGTATCTTCTTGTTCTTTGTCATATCCTATTCCACTCTTCATCAGTGCTCTCCACGCTCCTCCGTCTACGACATGCTCTTGGCGGTTTTTTTTATCTACCCGCGCAATATTAATAATTTTGGTCACCTGTCATATTATCTTAAAGTTAACAGTAAATAAACACCGTGGGCTGGTAAAACCCGACAGATTTTTAACCTCACATTCCTGAGGTCATTAGGAGCAAAAAATGTTGTAGGTACATAATTATTATGAGTACCTAGCCAGAATACAAGAACAGCAAATGTAACGTTTTTTTTTAAATTCATCCCCTAAGGTGGTTAAAAAGGGTTGAAAGTTAGTATCAGGACCGGTTTTTTTTTTTTTTTTATTATGCATGGGTTTACTCATGGCCACAGACTAGCCGAGGCGTAGACGTGGCCTACGATGGAGCGAGCTCGCCCAGAAGGTGCCTGTTCACTCTTGATTTGAAGGTTGCCGGGATTTTTTGAGCGGGGGAACTTGAAACTTTGTAAAAAGTGATGTTACTAGAACACCAAAAAAGTAATCTCCTAATTAAATTAAGAGTTGAAAGTTTGTGTCCGGTTTGGGTTTGGGCGAGGAACTTCAAAATTCATAAAACATCTGTTTTTAGAGTTTTTGAAAATTCATCCCTTAATGGAGTTAAAATGGGGTTGAATATTTTTTTTAAACGTGATACTATATAAAAAAGCATTAAGTAAGTATAATAAAAATAAAGTCAGCATAGGGAAAATATCTTCATTTAACGGGGTTTGAGTATAAGTATATAAAACCTATATCTATAACAATAGGTTTAGGAGTGAGGAACTTAAAAATACGTAAAAAGCGTAAAAAGACATTGTGAAAATCTAATGCCACGTATTGTGAGATTATTAAATCTACTTATCTTTGCACAATGTTCATATTCATGCAGAATAGATACTACATTTAACAACCAACGTGTAAAATACACGCGTACAAAGTCGCGAGCAAAAGCTAGTAGACATATATTCAGACACATTGATATCATACATAATTGATTGATTTGATTAATCTAAACTATATTGTTCCCTGAAAGTTTTATTGAGACCTTTGCATGGAGTGGTACTAAAATATTCAAAGCGCATTTTTAATTCAATATGGTTATATTGGTCGTTTATACGTCTATTTCTTGAATAATGTAGAACGAAAGAAGGAGTTTAATAAAAGTACCTCAATATATGTGTAGTAATCCGTTAAAAGAGACCTAATAAGCGTGGTTGGCGCTTATGTTCCGAACGTTGCATTTGTGTTGAATTTGGTGTTGAATCTTCATCGATAACGGTGTAAGCGCCTGCTGCGCTAAGGTCCCTTTTTGCAGAAAACCTCACCCATATCCTCAAAAGATACTCTTAACGCAGAATGATGATAATTTCACGACTGCGCATGTATTTTACAAAAATGACGACAAAAGGAATGTACTAAGTGTGAAATTATTAAAACGACCAAAACGTAATAAGAATTTTCACTTAATATTTGAGCAGCACTTTGACAGCATCATTAGCATCAATCAACTAAAAATATTTTTATGTATATAGTGTATTAATTAATGTTAGCTCTCTTGTTAAAATACCTAACTTAAAGAACGTGGGAAGGTAGACTACTCCCTTACCTATGACGTAGGTCTTTCTGCCTAGTTTGTTTGACTACCCACGCGAAAATTTACAATTGTGCTCAGGCCATTTTATAGTTGTACACGCCACTTTTTTGTACAGGTATGGGTTTTTTATGTTTCCCTTTTTCTCCTAGTAGGTATATAGTCGATAATCAGCATAAGATAACGTAGTAACATAAAAAAATTGACAAAAAGGAAAATGTACAACATTAAATATAATGTCACAGCTCGGCTACTTGCAGCGCGTTCTCCGCGATTTGCAAATTAGCAGTCTCTAACGGCGGGCTGAACCCCCTCGTCAACGGGCTAACTCCATGCTTAATACACAAAAATCAAAACTGGTTCGCATCTTGCGCAAGTAGAGGGGGAACAAACAAGGGCTTCGGAGCGGGCCCTTCCGAAATTCGCCGGTGCACAATGCACCCTCTGTACCATCCCCACGCGTAGAGTACTCTTATTATTACGCGACTCCTGTTCCTGTCCCCATATTGTTCACATTCAGATTATTTTTATATCGGTATACGCATGACGCGTCGTGAATTCGCAGCTCCGTTTAAAATACCGGCAGCAAGCTGAAAGTGAAAATATATTTTTTTATTGTTAATTAAGTGACTGGAAATTGTGCAAATTATTCCCTCGGTATCCGATCGGGTTTGTAGCGGCATCTGTCACCTAATATTTGTAGCGAAGGGAAGTATTAAGGTTTCGAACGCTGCGGTCGTCTCAGGTTGCTTTTCTCATGAGTGGACGTGCGTGTAAAATAATAAGTTGAGAATATTACGAAGTGTTGTAGGTCGGTCCGCGAGCGTCGCGCGTCGGGTGCCGGCGAACGGACGCTCCGCGTACTGACCGGGCGTATCGATCGCCTCCCTAGCTACTCGCTACCCGTGAGATGCGTTGTGTTCGGGTGTTCAATTTGGCGGGACGCCGGTACCCACTACGAAGTACGGATTAGTTGGTAAGTTCATGAACTTTTACTTATTGACAGAATGTGTTCAATCAACTTGTTACTTTAGTCCATCTTGTTTTCGTTCGTACTTGGATGTTATTTTGCAATATTGAAACGTTTTGTTTGTTTGCGACTTGTCATGTGACATTTGTGATCGTTACAGTTTAAATGTTTAAATTGCTCCGCCCAATCGCCACTTCTTGACACTGCAAAAATACATGATGCAAATAACATGTAAATCTTGAAAGTATCTAATTATCATATTTGGTGTTGATAAGTCCTAACAAGCACATCACATTTTATCTACACCGTTTAAAAGCGCCATCATTTTGTGGTCGTTCGTTCTTCCTATTAAGTTTTTTCATTACTAAATACCTTAAATTCCCGAAAAACGGCTACCCAATTTACCGTTTCATTTACTTGGCTGAACTTTAATTTTTGTAAGTTGTTTGCTCTTAATTTGTTTTCGTGGCATGGCAACCTTACAGGATCTTTATCGGTCGATCGCCCGCCGTCCGGATTTCGTTTTACAGAAATTCAATTAGCAAATGTCGGTCATCCATCCGCTAGCAGGAAGCAGGGCCTATACTGCTACTGATTTCACCTCATTTTAAAGATGCTTACCTATAATAATATCCATCCTGCCAATATGAAGAAACTACGCTGTATCACCACTTAAAATATATATATATGTATATATATTTTTTAGTTAAAGGTCACATGACTCACATGTATAACTAATTTAAGTTTACTCCATCCATAGATTCATTTACATGAACCTACATCAACACCACAAGGATCTATAGAACTGGTAGTATTGTACACCTTTTAGCAACCAAGCGATTAAACTTAATTGCTTCATAGGACGTAAACTAAGGATGGACACTAATGAAAAAAGTTTTGAGAGCTTGAGCTGTTTAGCTCCAGTTTAATGCCGCGTTGTTTAGTTTAATGCCTAAACAAATTTAGGTTTCCTGGGGAAATATTATACTATCTTTATGCGTCGAAAGTTAAATTAGCTAATGGAGCTTTAAGGTGACAGTCAATTTCCAACGATAGCTGCACTACTGTTGCGACGTTACTGTCATTCATTTTACTATGGAAATTGACAATAACATCGACGTGTCGGAGCAGTAGTGCAGCTGCAGTCAGAAATGGAACCTTTTATCGGTTACCTTTAATCATATATTTAATTGGACCAGCGTCATGAATAACTTTTAGCAATTATACAATATACAGGAAAATAAAATTATCCGAATAACATTGCCCGACACAATGAATGAGCCTTTAACAATGACACCCCAATTTTGGAGTATGTTTTTTTGTTTTTAGAACCCCCATGGGAAATATTAAAATTTCAGTGGTTGTGCTCTTATACACGGCACTTACAAAAACTTGACATACAAAACAAACAGAACCGGCTAAGTTTGTAAACCTTATTAGATTTCAATTAGACTCATATAGGATCGTTTGCTTCCTTTTGTTCAATTCTTTCTTTGTTATATTATTCTGTTTTTGTTCTGCAATCATATCCTAAAACGTTTTTAAGTATCTTATTACATTAAGTATAGGTATTAATTGGTATTTTTTTACGTAAGAAAATGTTTCTCTTTCCGTTATGTATTCGCAATGTAATTATCCGTGAGAGAATAGCTTCAATACCATGTTCTGCAGTCTCGTTCGCTTAGTTAGCAGTAGTTAGAACTTAGACTACCCTTCCCAATAACAGTGGGTCGTTACCCTCGGTCTCACTCCCCGTCTGAATCGAGGGGTAACATGTTGATTGTTGACCATTGTGGGTCTGTCAAACGACTGATGGCACCACGAGTACTCTCCCAATTTAAATTTAAGGAATCAGTGTCGAGATCGACGAGATCTGAGTTGGCAATATTGTGAAATACGTATTTAATTTTAAAATAATTACTGAATGAAAAAGATCTATGATGGTATTTCAATTTTTATTAGTTTTGGTCAGATCCTCGATTTAAGTATCCGAATTAATTTCAGTACTTAATATCTTTTCTTTTATGCGGAGACATTCCACATAAAAACAACAAATGAGCATTACATTAATAACAAATGAGGTTATATATATGTATATATATATATATATATATAGTAACAGCACCAGTCATGGGACATTTAAGAGGAAATTTGGAGTATTTATGATATTTCCCGTATACATGTAAATGGTCTACCGCTTAGCGTGTTAAAAGATGAAAGTCCTATCCGTCTTTCATGTTTTAGGCGTGTTGTATCAAAGATACAGCAATTAGTTTCCACATATTTAACAAATTAAAACTATGCTTTTTTTCTCCAGTCATGGACACCAAATCTCCAGTAATGGGCCCCCGGTAATGGACGTGGATCCAGTAATGGGCCCCCTATAATGGACATTGCTCTATCAGTATAAAATATTGAAATGGGGAATAAGTTACGGCAAAAAAATCAATTTTTGGTATAAGCTTTTATCGCTGAATATATTTTTCTTTCCACAGCCAATTATTATTGTATTAGATCCATCGAGACAATTCTAATATACCCAAACACAATTAGTTAGGGTTTATTGAAATAAAGTTCCCATGGCCACCTCCTGTCTCCATCATCAGATTAGGTCCATGTTATCATAATATTGCATTATCATCTGATTTGCATACTTAATTACGTACTTACACAAAATTCAACTGAATCGGAAATCGAAAAGTGGCTCAAATTCAGCTACCAACATTGGACCTACACTAACTAACAGGGCAAGTTAAATAAAAGTTTGGAAAAACGATATTAATTTATCCGAAGTCCGAGAATACCTCCTGATTGACATATTTCGTAACTACATTTTACTTCTGTATTGTTTAAACATGAAATTATGGCATGGCAAGCATCATTCTGTCAATTGTCCCATCATAGGAGGTACGCAGTTTTACAGCTCCTATAATGGGATTGGGCCAAATACCACAATTTTTTTACATCTGTGGAGTCACAACATAGTGTGTTGTATACCTTATCTCATGGTAAATGCAATTAACAAAACACATTCTAGTTTTCATCAAGTATTAATTAATTGAAATTTAATAAATTAACTCACCTCTCTTAGCGAAGTTGTTAAGAATTCGTAGTGGTATTTATTTTCAGTGACACAACAACTTTTGGGTTGACGCCAATTTCTTAAAAAGCAACCAAATTTAATGAAACTTCAAACTGAAACAGCTCTAGGACTCTTATTTATGATAATATACAGCCAGTGTTTATAAACTACTTTTAGATATTTATTTTAGAGGAACTATGTTTTTTTATCCCATTACTGGTTCCACGTCCATTATAGGGTATACTACTATATATGTGTTGACTACAGAGGACAATCATCGAAGTCTTCATAACCCATAAATTTTTCGGGTTTATTTTATATTGACCATATTTGTATGCTTTGTACAATAAGTTAGTAAATTAAATTATTTGAACGTTATAATATAAAAATAACCTTAATTATAAAAAGCTAAGCTTTTTGAATTACCGCGATACAATTAAATACAACAAGTCATTGTCTTTGGAAGCCAACAAAACAAAACAGTACCCAATAAAATAAGTACACATACCTACTCATTTTTTGCCTATTGACTATGGCGTAACCGTGACGTATTTAACCACGTTACGTTGCGTGGTTCACAAGAAGTACAGATGTTGCTAATGAGCTATTTTAAATTGAGTGACAGACCCTCTGTAACCGATACAAGGCATGTTTTATAGGATAAACTATTAAAATAAACTTGCCATATTGTAACGATTGGCCTGGGACTTTCTGGGAATTCTAGTGGCTCCTCTACACGATGGGCCAACCACTCCAAGGGACGCATTTATGCGTTAGAGGGAGCAAGTGATATTGCTATCTCATTGTACCGCATGGCTGCGTCCCTTGGAGTGGCCGGCGTTGGCCCATCGTGTAGAGGAGCCATAGCACAGGTATGTAAATAAACCGCCATACTGATATCATCATTCAGTGACAGTTACAATATGGCGGTTTGTTTACATAGTTAGCAAGTTCTATAAAATGACACTTTAGCTTTGGTCATTGCTAATTTTGCGACACTATATTAATTTTTATTTTTTTCTCGGTGTCACGTTCATCATGGGTCAAGTGAAGGTCATTTGATGGACCTGACCAGGCAGCCCGATGGTAGCAAATCATTAATTTTCACTTGTATATCGAATAGCAATACTTACATGACAAGTTAGCTTCGCCAGAGACTCGCCTGCCAAAATAGTAACCTTGTGTATAAAAAAGGACTTTATAGCGATTGTTAAGATCGTCTTCAAGCATCGCACCTATATTGGATCATCGGTGAAAGGTGAACCACAGAAGAAGTCATACTTTAGTGCCACTAAAGTACAGAACATTTCTGTCCTTAAAATAGTCTTATACTATTATCTAATCCACAATCCACTCACTCCTGTATACGTATAACTTGTAAAAACTACGTACGTTTTACTTGATTGTCTAATACAATAGCAACGTAATATAAAAGGCCTTTGTTGTTTCGGAACGTAATCGTTTTGGGTAATAATATCAATCTATAACCGAGGGGAGGGTGGGACGCAGTAGTCGTTAATCGTGGACGTGATATGATAACTAATTACTAAATCAAGGGTTGCAATCATTTATTACAAATCTTGGTTCTCTCTACGCAGATGCAAAGAGAGACAGATGCTTTTACGCACTAATAAGTATGCCAATTTGCCAATCTTCTGTTAATTAATCATAAACGAAAAAAGTGACCGAGGCCTTGCCTAGAATTGAAACTAGTTTTTTGAACACTTTTAACTTTTATCTAACATAAACATATCAATATTAATGGACTAATTTGAGTGGTGAGGTTGTTTTGGTTGCATTGCCTCTAAAAACGATACGTTTACCGTGAACTTTTTATGCGTATGTTAGCATGTTTATATACAAAATTAATAATTTTTAGGGTTCCGTACCCAGAGGGTAAAACGGGACCCTATTACTAAGCTTCGCTGTCCGTCCGTCCGTCCGTCCGTCTGTCACCAGGCTGTATCTCACGAACCGTGATAGCTAGACAGTTGAAATTTTCACAGATGATGTATTTCTGTTGCCGCTATAACAATACTAAAAACAGAATAAAATAAAGATTTAAATGGGGCTCCCATACAACAAACGTGATTTTTGACCAGAGTTAAGCAACGTCGGGAGTGGTCAGTACTTGGATGGGTGACCGCTTTTTTTTGTTTATTTTTTTTTGCATTATGGTACGGAACCCTTCGTGCGCGAGTCCGACTCGCACTTGCCCGGTTTTTATTGCAATATTCTAGAGCTATTTATAATAATAACAGCAAGACCTACCTGTATTTATGATTTTACACCATATACAACTCTTTAAACAACATTTCTTGATAAAGTGAATCATTTCGGAAATAATCGTTTAGAAAGAAAAAAAAAAGGTTTTTCTTTCTAACTTTTGAAACATCTGTCCAAAAAATATGAAAAATATCATGAAAATAGTGCTTAAAAAACTCAATCAAATAAAATAAAATAAAACTTGATTAGTGCAGCCGTTTATCAGTTATCGCTAAAAGTGTTCGCTTCTTATTTTAATTAAAAGCCTGGCAACCCTTATTTGTGACCGGATTTTCGCAGGCAACCCTATACCATTGTATTTGCAATAAAATTACCATCATTTTGATGTATAATTCAAGCGTCAGACAGATGAGTGCAAATATCGATATAAAATCACCTCTTTAAACACGGCAACCACATAATAGTGACCGGAAAAAGATAGGCAACCTAGATGATTTATGTTGTACAAGTTGTATACTTTCCATTAAAACTTATTTCAATCGTCACACAAATCGGTGAAAATTGGCGAAAAAAAATTTATTTCAAAAATTTATTAAAAATAGCCTTGACCATATTTCTTTAGGCAACCCTATTTATTTATGTTCTGGAACATATTTTCTTTCATATTTTCATAGTTTCATCCGTCAGACAGATCGGTGAAGGTCGACCATAGAAACGAGATCGTGGGATCTTAGACCAATAATTGAAAACTACTCAATACACCTGCATACATCTGCGAAGAAATTCATAGGTGTATGTGAAGTCCCCAATCCGCATTGGGCTAGCGTGGGGACTATAGCCCAAGCCCTCTCACACATGAGAGGAGGCCTGTGCTCAGCAGTGGGACGTAAATAGGCTGAAATGATGATGATGATGACTCGATACAGTCAGGAGCAGATTTAGCTAAGCTGGTAAAGTGTTCAAAATAACGCTCTCATGCAAGTTCTGCTGCTGTCTGTACCCTCAGCATAAACTGGTTTAAATACAAGTGAAGGCGTTTGAAATTACTAGACAGAATCAACCTGTATTTAGATAGGTACGATTATCCATATACGTTGCATATATACATTATATACCTGCTGCCAGCGTATATATAGTTGATTTAGCTGAAATTGGCTGAAATGCTCTTAAAGCTATCCTCGAAAATCTGGCGAAAAAACAGATTGCGTTACGCTAGGCTTATCGCCAACGGCTATTAGTTGGAAGTCATGTGGAGATTGGGCTTTAACCCCGTAACATTAGGCGGAGTAAAGCCTACATGGAGGCGGAAATGTTTTTCTATTGGTAGATAGCCTAGCGCCTAGATAGGTAGCCTTTCGCCAGAGTAGATATTTTTATATAGAGTAGTCCAACTTCATACAAGGCACGTGTGAAGCCAAGCGCAAGAAAACGAGTCACGATACAATCTACATGGGCAACGGTCTGTAATAGTACTAATAGTAAAGGGGTGTAGTCGTCACGTCCGACACTTGAACGTCGGCGGCTCGGAGAAAGGTTACTCTAAATATATCTTTACTGTGCTTTTATTGCGGTTCGTTTCCATCATTTACGCTGGAAAAACTAAGTCGTAAAACATTAGGAAAGCAAAAAAATTAGTTCTTTCATTTCTTTTTCATTGTGATAGATATCTGTGCGAATAAGTAGGTCCCTAGTACAATTTATAGATAGAGTGTCGAGTTCAAGTAGAACCCCTTTCTAGCCGCTGTTTAGGTATTATTAATGAGAATGAAATTGAAATACATATTTTGCACAAGAGTATAAAATAACGAGGTGTGCAAGTTAAACTTTATCAAACCTAATCCACTGGGCTAAAATAATTTTCAGCTTAAATGTTTTTCAGGCCACCGATTTCAAAATGACGATAGAAAAAGAATAAATAGTTTTACTATTACATACCTACGTAGGTACCTACAAATATACAATTTTCTGCGACGATAG
Organism: Cydia fagiglandana; assembly: GCF_963556715.1. NCBI lineage: Eukaryota > Metazoa > Arthropoda > Insecta > Lepidoptera > Tortricidae > Cydia > Cydia fagiglandana. The sequence goes on from NC_085938.1 coordinate 14,218,045, forward strand.
CTGAAAACGTGTTTTTACTAAAACAAGTTTTACTTACGGTGACAAATGCATTAGGAGCGGTATTTAGATATTTAAATCTGTTAAGGTTTTGGTTTTAATATTGATATGATACGACACACTCATATCCGTCGTCCTGTCTAGGTCGTCTCGAGGTAGAATTTCTCACAAAGTATTATGAACCTTGACATCACCTGCGCTCCCTATCTAGCGCAGTGGATTAGCAAGTCCTTGATAAGGCCTTCACCTTGTGGCAGGCCTTCTACTTCGCAGCTGTTTAAAATTGCATTTATTTATTATGCACATATTTCTTTGTAAAGCCCCACGTTTGTGTTGTGTTCCAACGTGACGTTGACGCTAGCAACTTAGGAACTACTCGCGGTCGCGCGAAATTGATGAATAAGTTGTCAATGGATTTGTCTTCATGGAGGCCTGTTCTTATTGTAATAACATGTTTTGAATTTGATCTGGATTGTAATAACATTAACATGTTTTGAATTTGATCTGGATTGTAATAACATGTTTTGAATTTGATCTGGATTTGATATGTATATGATCTGTCAGTGTCAGAAGTGTTCTTGTAGCAGAAACGTCACTTTTGATTTGACAGTTGCCACTGACTGATCATCATTACCATAATAAATATTATACAAATCCAGATGAAAATCATAACCTGTTATTACAATCATAATACGCTTCAGAGTCTCAGTGACATAGCCGACATAGGCTACATTTTTTAGGCTTCCAAAATTAATCCTACTGCTGTGTAAAAAAGGGGTTTAATAATAGTACATTACTACAGAGGCCGGGACGAAAGGGGTTGCCGGCCGAAGACATATAGACGGCCGAGCGAAGCGAGGCCGGATAGGTCTGAGCGCGGGCAACCCCATTTCCCGCCGAGGTATGTATAGTGCTTTTCTCAAACATGCAATGAAATAAATAAAATAAAAAATCCACGAAACCCAAGTTTTATTTATAGAAAAAACTAAAAGTAAACTACATCCAAAATATAACCAACACGTACCTATATCATTATCACGTGTATGTTTTACACGAGTCGTGTATTTTTACTACCCGTATATTTTCATGTATCTTTGATTTTTTCGCCTTGTATCCGTCTGACTGTCGTTTTCGTCACATAAGTTTACATAGTCTTTCATGTTGATATCATGTTTCACATACATCGTTGCTTTATGCATGGAGTAAATAAGTATAATTTCCACAGTGTTGACGAATTTGTAGTTACATTCATTTAAAATATGCCACAAAACTGTTTCTAATATACTGTAAGCCATTTTTCTTAGTTTCTCAAATAATAAAATTGCCATAAGCAACCATATACATACTTCGTCTTTGACTTGTGGCGGCAGAGGCAGCAAGTTATTTAAAATCGATTCTGCTTACGCTGCCAATTCCAACACCTACGATTACAATTAATATTAATTTCATTATTTCGTCGGAACTCATATTAAAGTCAAAAAATCAACAACGCACCATAAATCCAATAAAACAGAATGAATATTTTTCAACTTTACCTCCATAACAATTTAAAAAATATAACTACGCGTGTTTGAGTAGACCTTTTTACCGCTAACGTTTAGATGAAATATTTTAAATGTTTTTATTTGTGTAGTTAAATTTACAATTTAAAATTATAGAATGTATTATTTATTAAGTTCATGTTGATTTTATACAAATAAAACTGCAAATTATAGCAAACATGGTTTTTTGTTTTTTTTATAGGCGTAGTGGCAGAGTGCCATTACGAACCATAAAGCAAATACTGCCTCTAGTTTTTTTTTATGGATGAATGCCACGATGCTGTGTCACAAATATCTGTGAAATGAAAATTAAAAAAGAGGACTTTGCCGGCCTAGGCCTGCAAGATGTGAATGAAATTCCATTAACGACCTTTTGTCCTAGCCGCACCTGAAACGTCATACTTCGCAGCCTATTATAAGGAACATAACATCAATATTTCATTGCATGTTTGAGAAAATTCCTTTTTACCTGGTGCTGACCTAAATAACTATAATTTAATATCGCGACGTTTACAATACATACAAGGGGTCATCCATTAATTACATCACACGTTTAGGGGGAGGGAGGGGGTCAAGAAAATGTGACATATTGTGACATGGGGGAGGGGGGAGACACAAACTTTGTGACGTCACTTTAACTTCATCAGTAACCTAAAATTTATTTAAATTATTTTATTCACTGTACATTTATATAACAAGTTTTTAAAACTATAATCGTTTAATTTTCTTTCCTAAACAGTTTTGGGTCATAAAATTACTAATATTTATATCGTCAAAAATATTTTGATAAAATATTAATAATACTTAGGTACTTACTTAATTCAATTTGGCGATTTCGTAGAAAAAATGTGACGTCACACTAGGGGGAGGGGTTTGCCAAATGTGACCAAGTGTGACAAGGAGGGGGGGAGGGGTCAAAAAACCTAGAAATTCGTGTGACGTAATTAATGGATGACCCCCAATGTGTCATATAATGTTAACAATATTGCGATCGATCATTTGCCTAAAAGCTGTTCAGTTCACATATCAGCTTACTAATGCGATTAACTCTACAACCAAATGTCCTGGAATAGAATATAATCTAAATTGCATGTCAACTGATCATCGGTATAAAATATTTTTTTGTAGATTATGAATATGAATTAGGTAGATTATGTAGCTGCAGTTAAATTAAATATGAAGGATTATTATGACAATAAAGTACAATGTACAATGGCCCAGGTACCGTAACATTATCATAGGCCTTATTATTATTTATGCAGAAGGGTCGTTCTACGACAATAAATACGTAATATTAATATGATGTTTGAATACGATTTAATCAAATATATTCTCATTGCTTGCCTACCGCAGTCGGACTGTTGACTCATGTAAACTAGAATGACAAAGACCTTAGATCCGGAAGAACTACGTTAAATCAAAGACCACACTGTTCGCCTGAGTCAAAGGCTTGACTGCGGTCGGTAAATGAGAATATAGTCAAGACTGTCGGATTACATCCGTAGGTACCCGTGAGAGCTAGTCTTTGTAACTTCCACGCGGTTCATGTGACCTTGGGTACTATTTTACTCCTCGACCTGAACTAATATATGAAATGACAATGATACATATCACTTTTGTGTATTATGACTACTCTCTTCAAATACCTATATGTGTAGTCGTCGAATAGAAGATGGACAAAATGAGCTATACGAGTCTTTAGGTATTTAAATGTGTAAAGTTTGCTACCAAGAGAAAATAGTGATTTTTCCGACCTTGGAAGCGAGTGGAAATACTTGTTTGTTTTATAAGGAGGCGAAGTTGTTGTTTAACCCCTCGTGCCAATATTAATACCTGAGCAAGCGGAATATTCCAAAATTGAACCACGGGTGTAGCGAGTGGTTAGAGAAGTGGAATCTTGAATGTTGCCTGGGTATCTAAGATTGCTACCAAGTGAAAATAGTGACATTTCTCACCACACGAACGCGAGGAAAATACTAACTGTAATTTTACATTTTACGTTTTAACGTTACGAATCCAAGTCGTATGAACGCTGTTAAATATTTACTTATCATTTAATTTTAAAAGTCAATTCTACCAGCCAACATGAGTAATCAATTCAAAATTTGCATCAACTTTTTTGATACTCTTGTGGATAAAATGCAGTTTTCTCAGCAGTTTTTGAAGGATAAAGAGAGCCTTTACCAGCTGGTTTGGTTTAAAAAACCCACACGGTTTTACTGTCGTGTCCACGTACGTTTTCAAGTAGGTACTCGTACGCTTGACGCGGGTATCGCAGGCACCAAATCTTCAGTGCGGAAGTAATTGTTTTTTTCTCATTCGATTTCCACTCTGAAGAAAAACGGGCCTGATTTCGGGGCAAGAACACTACCTAGGGGCTGTCCATAAATTACGTCATCGATTTTTGACGATTTTTGACCCGCCCCCCCTATAATCATCCAAAAATCATGCTTCAAATGACCCCATTTCCTCCTAATTCATGCTACCGTCATCCGATGTCCAGACCCCCCCCCCCCCCTAATTTGAAATGACGTAATTTATGAATAGCCCCCTATTTATTCGGTTTTTTTTGCATAACTATGCAGATATGCGCAGAGTTGGTGTTGTTGACTATATCTGATTGCCTAAGTACGAGTATATCTTTATAATGAGTAGCACTAGTAGTAAACTCTCTAAGTGCTACATATTTATAGGCATAAAAGTTGTGAATTATTTAAAGCCGTTAGATAGTTTTGCCAGTCATCAAATGCTGTGTTATCAATATACCTCCCACTTCTGCACTAAGGGATCCTCTCAGTGTACAAGAACGTAAAATTTGTAAATAAATCCATACCTCGATATCTTTGATATTTATCGGAGCTGGGCCCGTAGCCAAATTACATTCGCTCCGTTTCGATTCGATCTCTACGATCGCGAGCGACTGGTCGATAATGTTTATAATAACCTAGCCAAGAGGCAATCTTTTTAGTTAACGCTCAAGCTACGCGCCAAGTCGGTAAAAATTAATTTTTGTCTGTGGTTCTCGTTCAAAACCGTCAAGAAACGTCATCTGTCAGCTGTCAAGAGTGTCAAGTGAACAGCGAATCTAATTTTGGAGAAAATAATTGTTTTATCGGTAAGCAAATTAAATATTTTGGTATTTGTCTAACTTAGTTAATCACAATTTCGTGATAAAATAACTCTATATAGTGTAATATTTGAAAAGTGTGTTGTTAATTGCATATAATTTTGACCTAAAGTTTAACAATTTCAGACAGCCGTCGTCCCCGCAGCCCCAACCAAGGCGGCGGCGCAGCCAGAGCGGGCAAGAGCGGGCTCCGCGGGCTCTTCTTCCACGCTGAGAAGTCCTCGCCAAGTTGGCACGTACAGTCAAAGCTGCCGCTGCAATCTTCATGACAGTTACCAGTGCTAAGGACATGCACTGCTGGCTTACTTGACCAGAAGAGACAATACTTTAAGCGTTAGTAATGATTCAAACCGTGAAGTGAAATTGTGGACAGGTTTGCCCGAATCAGTGTAACCTCAGTGAAATCATTTACTTCATAGACGTCAAACATTTTCGAAATTAACAAAAGTCAAGCGGACATTGAATACCTAGATGTTATGCATTAGATAAGATAAAAGCTGCCTGTGAAACCAAAACTAATAAATCATATTGTTACTTAATATTATTATTTTATTACCTACTGTCTTTGCTTTTTGTTCATATTTAACCTTTTGTATGCTCCTGTCAAAAATTTGTAATTTATATATCAATCATAATTAAATAAAATAAAATAAATAACTTACACATACTTATATAGACAAATACATACTTATATACATAGAAAACATCCATGACTCAGGAACAAATATTAGTGTTCATCACACAAATAAATGCCCTTACTGGGATTCGAACCCAGGACCATCGGCTTAGCAGGCAGGGTCAATACCCACTAGGCCAGACCGGTCGTTTTTTAAAGACAACTTTTAAAAATTAATGCATTTTTTTAAATATAGGTAATATAGGTAAGTAAATGGGAGCAGATCTGCTCTAGCTAAGCATACCAAAAGTTAAGGTGGTAACCACCATAAATAAATGAAACAATGATTGGGTTAAAAAGTTAATTTATTTTATTGAAAATCTGTTAATGAAAGATGCAGCAGGTATTTTTTGCCGGCAGCATGAAATCAGTAGCCAAGCATTCTTGTTTGTACATATATTATGTACAGTGTTTTAAAACAGTAAAACAACACTCAATATATTTTTGTGGTTGTACATGTGACATAGTTTCTTCCCTTGACCCTGGCTTTGGAGCACCATAAAGTATTGGTTCACATGCCAAGGCTGCAATATATATCCAAGTCACCTGAAACAAAATGAATGCTTAGTTTTTCAACAAACTTTGTAACATTTGGTTATAATACTTATTCTCTACCAGTCACATGACAAAAAAAACTAAATGTTTTGTGTAAGTATATGTTAAGATTATTTTTATATAGTGTGTAGGTACAGTCAGCTGCAGAGAAAAGGTACCACCGCTACATAGAAGTTTGTATGCAGGGTTGGTACCTTTTCTCTTCAGCTGACTGTACCTGTGCCTGCCAAAAGAAGTCATATACAATATGTTTCATAATATGAAAAAGTTTCAATACTATGGTTGATAATTGATATGTATGACAACAGCCCGTCTGGCCAAGTTGGTAGTGACTATAGTGACCCTGCCGGTTAAGCTGATAATCCTGAGTTTGAATCCCCGGTAAGGAAATTTGTGTAATGAGCACAGATATTTTGTACCTGAGTCATGGGTGTTGTCTATGTATTTAAGTATAGTTTGTCAAAGGACTGTCTCATTTCAAACAAAGACGGAGAGAATCATACTAGCTTTGTCATATACTAGTACTAGCACCCAAAAGATAACTATGAGTATAGTTTTCCTGGTTCTTACTGACTGACAAATTGGTTTGACCATCTATATATAGTTATCTAAGTACCCTAAGTACCCACAACACAAGTCTTCTTGAGCTTACTGTACAGTCCGACAAGAAATTGTAGAAATTAAAAATTAGCAACACTGTAGTCTCGTCCCTTTCAAATCAATTTAAGAATATGGGATGACACTACAATATTGCTAGTTGTTAGTGACCTTGCCTATGAAGGTGATAGTTTTGCGTCCCGGGAAGGGCATTTATTTGTGTGAAGAACATTTGTTCCCGAGTCTTTATCTATATTTGTAAAGCCTTTACCTATATACCTTTGCCTTTACACATTCAATTCACTTTCCTATTGAAAAGCAAGTGCTTGCCATTGTGCATATGGGTACCAAATTTAATCTACACCGTTCATCGGTTTATATTTGATGACGTAACAGGAACACATTTGTTATTTTAGCATTAATAACATATTTTATATACTTTTTAGTAGGTATAGTAGGGATAAGTTATTGACTCACTCTTACCTTTGTAGGGACGTTGTTACGTGTTGCATTTGTGGGTGCATAATCCATTTTTCCATGACACTGTCACTATAGATAGGTAGATATTCAGCGCCTCGGTCACATTGGATCCTTTGGGTGAAATGCTGCGTACGGCCCACAATCCTTTGATCGTAGCAGTCCTTTCCTAAGCAGTTTCAATAGAGGCGATTTTTCAGACGGCGCCTGCGTCTAAGCGACACTTCCGCGTTGTTCGCCGCCCACAATGATGTTGAAGTATGCTTTTTACTACAAATTCTAATTTACAAACACTATTATTCGGTATTTTCTTGTGCTTCGATAAGTTATCTGCAAGGGGATAGCTCGCGCTACGTAGCTACACCTAGGAGGCGATAACGATTTGATTTCGCTTGTCAAAAGTGTCACTTGGCTAGGCAATGTATGACAGATGGCGAATCCCGGTAACGAAAGTTTTGCGTTTCGTTACAACATTGCAACTTGGCTAACATTTTTGTATTCGTTAATATTTTTCGACAGACTCATCTACGGTACCTGTCATTCCCATACATTTTTTATCGATTCGTTAGCGATATCTTTTTTCGAAATGTGTTTTGGCTAGGCCCCCTGAAGCGACGACACGAATCAAACACACGACTCACGGACTCACATTGAGTAAAAGTATATGGTACCTATAATCACGACATCTTTTTATCCTATTGTTCATTGTAAACTATTTACAGCGTACAGCACGCCACTCACACGCCACATAATTAATTACGTCTATTGTAGACCTTAACTAAAATGCCTTTATAGTCTATGCCATAATTGTCCGCGCTGTGTGATGCACCGTACCTATTAAAAGTGTTTAACTAGAAGGCCGAGCACTCGGAGCTCCAGATACAGGCTCGGAATAAAAGATACTTTAATCAATGTGTTTTCTTTGCTCAGCAAGCTTCGAGAACATTGATTAAAAGAAGAGTTTATTACGTCGGGTGTTTGTTTAAATTGTACCTGGGTTAAATAAATAAAAAGTCGAATGACACCGATTTTTCACCCAACCCGCATTGCTTACAGACGAAATTGTTTTTAGAATTACGTTGCCTAAGGGTGATAGAGACCGTTAGGGTAGACGGTGGACGGTTGAAACCATTTATGTTTGATGGCCTGTAACTATTTCTTTTTTACAGTTAGAAAGGTTTAAGAATGATCGACCGTATAGACTGAGTAGTGCCTCACATGCATAGGTGTCGTAGTTTTCAAGAATTTTGGCTTGTGTCAATCATGACGTGTTTCAATTGTCACCTTTCTACTCTACTAAGATTAAATCATTTATTATTTATCCTCCTACCCTTTATTGATCCGTTTATCTGTTTTCTACCTCGTAACTTTAAAAGTATAAATATTATGTTAATTTGGTAGTACACTGAGAGAAAAATCATCACCAGGAATTAAAAAACAGTTCTGTACTGGGGGAAAAAATGAATTTTTAGTAATAATTATGGACGTTTCACTATTTCTGTAAAGTTTATTTATTTCTACAAACAGCTCAGTAATCCCAAATATAATTTCAACAAACAGATAATAGAAATTGCAAGAACTAATAGAAATTGCAAAAGTCAATTTGTTCCTATTAGTTAACTCTCCTTGTCCCCGGATTAAGTTTATTTTTGTAATTCTAAGTGTATTTTTGTTGTACTTTTCTCTCAGTGTAGGCATTTATTGGTTGTTAATGTTGTTATTATCAAAATGCTATCAAAACTACTGGAAATTCTCGATGCCGAATTGCATTTATTTATTTTAACTTTATTGCACAAACACAGGAAAAATGTACAAATGGCGGACTTAATGCCTAAAGGCATTTTCTACCAGTCAACTATACGAACGAACGAACGAACGGTTAAACAAAAGTATAAAATTATAAAGTCTCGAAACGAAATACTATATTTATGATACCGTCAAGAATGTGCAAAAATTTCCATGAAGCAAAATGTTATTAAGAGGCAAAAAATTCTTACGCCATGCTTTGAATAATAAGTATACATGCACATGTTCAGAGCGTTTTTAAATATTGGTACTTTGCCGGGGCATCATGTGTCTTACACAATTTTATATTTGCGGTTTACAGATCCTATTTGATACGGAACATAAGCATATTGGAAGTAGATTTGATATACAAGAGATTGCAAATCGAATCGCAAATAAGTAATATTTGAATATTATTCGAGTGGTGTGGTTGTGGTACAAGGGACCTTTGCTTAGTAAGTATTATACTTGTAGGGCATAGGTACTTACCTATCACATGGGACAAAAATCACACACACCCCTCCTATTCATAGCATCTAGATACCTACCCTAATTGCCAGTGAGTCCAGTATTACCTAATTTAGGATATTTTCTTGAAATTAAAATAATTTAGAAACATTTATGATGGGGAGTCAAATTAAAACATGAAACTACTTTCACTTCGACGTTGTTATTTTTCCATCGATCTTCAGCTGTCGCCTGTTCTAGGAGAAAGGACACTGATCTGAAATGCTTTCCTCGTAACGACCGAGCTTTGAAAGTTTCGGGATTTTTTCATCCAGTGTTCAACATATTTCTGCTTTCACGCTGCTGAATTTCTTACGGCAGGCTTTCGTTGTTACATTGATGTGTCTCGTTCAGGCTCGGTATTCCGATGGTGTTCTCTACATTTAAGGGATCGACTTGCTAGGACCGGTATTGTGACATCGTATCTAGTAGGTATAGTAACTGTTCTTGAAGAGCATTTAAGCCCTATCACAACAAAGCTTCTGCAATCGCAATGAAGTTTTATAGTTCCCTGGTATCATACCGTCAATTGTGGTTGGTACACTTGGTGCACAAGGGTGCTTTGTTCACTTGAGCGTTTGAATTGAATCGTATGCGCTCGATAAGCTATTGGCTGGAATATCTGTTCTGCCCATTCTTAGGCAAGCGATACCCTCACGTCAACCAGTTTAAATCTAATTCTGATTAAACAGACAGATGTTACTGATCTCGGATCACAGAATACTGGTCTACTGACTCAAATGATGTGCTGCGTTCAGTGAACGATTGCAATACAGGGGCAGCTGAATAGCACACTTACGTGGGGTCGGGTGTGTTGACGTCACTCGTCCGTGTTATCGTAATTTTCAGGCCCTCTGTTGTTTCCACGATTGACCCAGCACATCTGATAACCATCATAAACTTGAACTCCAATTAAAGCACATTTAGTATTGAACTCGAGCTCACACTTATATTGGTTTGAAACGATTGATAAGCATTCAGAACATCCCAGCTCGTATTTCAGGATTGCGTTTGTTTTTGTGAAGCTGTTTTTATTAGCTGTTTTATAACACTAAGTTAGCGTTTATCGCCGGCAGTATGTGAATTACTACTGTTGTGCTGTATGTATTTGCATATATTAGTTTCGTTACCTAGTTATTTTAAATGCTATTCCTGGACAACACTATTATTTCATTTTGAACATTTTGTTATTTGTAAATTACAGTAGATAAATCTGCTTACATTCGTAGTAGTATTAGGTAAATGTATTCAGTATACATCAATTTGCGGATGAAACAACGGTCCAAAAGTGTCTGCCAGGAATTGTTTTCCAAATAGCCTCTAGCCGCCCATAAGTCAAACCTGGCCAAGCAAAATGAAATTTTATTTTGTGAACACAAAGTTCAAATTGGAATGGAACAGTAGACCTTTTTATAGGTCTCTGGGCGGCTAAAGGATAGATATATCTCTACTGTTTTCGTTCTAAACTGTAATTATGTCACAGTCTTAATTATTCTACAAACCTACATATATATATATTTTTGTCAAACTATTAGAAAATGTAGATACTTTAGACGCGTAGTCTGATCCATTACTTTTAATGGTGACTGTACAAGATACAATTCACTATAATCTAAATGTTAAAATAGTAGCTAGTAGAAAATATTAAATACTACCGAAAATAAGATACCAGCCTATGTACCTAAAACTCTAATTTCTTTCTGTTACAATTTCTAGGAATGAAAACTAGTATCTGATATGTTACTCGAATGGTCATGCAAATATCAAAATACATTATGAAAAATAGCTATGCTACATGGAATACTACTTTCTTGCTTAACATTTCCACAACTAGGTATAGCTACGTTGACTTTATTATGTTTGTGCATGAACTTGCTCTTAAGGTATGCAAAGAATTTCCATTCTACCTACGTAAACGATTTTTACCTTTCCCTAGGGAATTCCCGTCTCGGGTTTCTGGGGAAAAATCCTTAATTGGATCAATGAAATTGTAGACCGTTATCGAAATTAGGGCCATGAAAATGCACAAAACATTTGCGAATTTTCGCCCCGGTTCGCTTTTGTGGGAAATAGGGTGACATAATGCGGATATGGCGACTAAGCCAATATAAATGCTAATGCTAGATTAGACGAGAGCCGTGACGCGGCAAAGGTAACGAACGACTATCGTATTATAAGCGGTAACTGAAGTGGCGTGCCTACATACCGTTCATTTATATAAAAAAACTTCGATTCCTAGCATCGGTACCGACAGTCTCTTCCTCTAAAGTGGATGTAGTTCCTATTTCTCCTTATGTAATAATAAGTATTAGTCGCTAACCTGAAGTCGTATAAGGGAGACGTGTGGCTAGGATTAGCAATTGCTCATATTTTAAACACTTGACCTTTGGCCTATTGATTTTACACGGTACTAATATCGTATGTGCTGACTTGCCCTAATTAGGTGTTTGGGAACTTTTCTAATTAACTACTTGCTTGTTTCGCTAATTTTGTAAAGGTACCTACCTACCATCCAAAAGAAAATGTATAAATTTAAGAACAACAATTGTTCTCATTATCGTAGTTAACTTAATAATATTTATTACTTGAAGTAGGATAACTTTGACCGTATAGTCGTAACCACTTTACCAACTGCCTAGTTAAATTCTTCTTCTTTATATTTAAGAACTGTGCTCTTGTCGGTGGAGCAATCTCCAACTCCTCCGGTCCTCTGCCAACTCCTTAACCTTCTGGTATGACACGATCTGAACCTTTTCTTTTCTGTTGGTTGAAATAATTTATTCTCGGTCTTCCTCTTCTAAGTTAAATGATAGAGCTATAACATGGTGATGGATGGCATTCCACTGAGGAAAAGGTGTGCGGGCATCAACCAGTCCAATAACGTTGGTCTTCTCTGGTCCGCTAGATTACAACCAATTCATCGTCATAATTTAAGAGCATGGCTCTTGTCGGTGGAGTAGGTATGCGCCAGTTTCCGAGGTGCTCGGCCAGGTTCTTTAGGTCCCTGTAAGACACGACATTTGCTTTGGCTTTTAGTTGTTGTGTATAGCTTGCTCGTGGTTTTCCTCTTCCTCTCTCCAAGCTTCGATCTAATATAGTTTTAAAGAAAGTGTCGTGTCTTATAGTGACCTATCATTTTGCCCCCTCTATTCTCTATGGTCCTCAGTAAGTTTCTCTTCTCTCCAACAATTTGTAGCACTTCCTCGTTCGTTTTTTTCTCCGTCCAACTAATTCTCTCCATTCTTCTCCACAACTACATCTCAAAAGCCTCTAATCGTTTATATAACACAGCCAATTATATTGCTTTATTCCCGCAGGTCTCCCCTCGTCTCCGCCTCAGTGGGAAGGCAGCCTTTTGCAATAAATTAATCGCTTGTTCTAGGTTTGTGTTTGTTTGGCTTTAATTAGGTAACCTAGACTAGATTTTGCAAAAGTAAACTCAATATCTGTGAGCTACGAGCTGGTCAACATCGGACACCGCGGTGGGTCGGGTTACACGCAACAGTGGGACTGATAAAATTGCAGTCACACTGACTACATTCAGTGTGTAGAAATATACAGATTATTTATTGATAATTATAAATTACAACCATGCCATGTGTAGAGGCCATGAAAGCTTAGAAAAAGATAAGTGATCTTGGTCGGAAAAGGTTTGATTTGAAGAAGGCCATCTCAGGCAATTTTCGTCAAACATTAAGGGCTACAGGAGATAGAGACCGATGGAGTCACATCAATGGAACTGCAAAACCAAGTGGTCATGATGCTCAGTAATGAAGGACCAACAAAGAATAAAGAGAGAGACAAAATAAATTACAAGTCAACTTACGCAACTAACACATAATAAAGCAAGTTTAAATAATGTTTGGAAATGATCACGTAACTTTCATAATTCAGTTATTTTATTGCATAATAAAATTAGTAAGTTTTAACGTTTCGATTGGCGTTGGTCTATATAAGTATTATGGTTACATAATAATCAACGAGTACATTTCAAATCCCTAAAAATTTAAAACATTAATGTAAATCTCTAGTTAAAATGTTATCATCCCGGCGCCTCTTGCAAAAGTTATCCGTTTAAAATGTCCAGTATTGAGGAACACCGCCGTTTTAATACCCCGTAGGTAGGTAAAGGTTTAATGAGATGCTGTAGGTATGTCAACAGTATTTCATTACAACTTAATTTGTTTCATTAACCTTACAGAAAGCTGAAGTAACGCGGCATTCCGAAGTAACTAGAGTCTAATTTGAAACCACTTGGAAAAGACATCACCAAGAGCTCAAAGTATAAGGCTGATTTGTATGAGAGCTTTCTTTATAAATGTGCCAATTCGCTATTGCGGAAAACGCAGTAATTGAAAAGAAGACTCAAAACCGTAATGACTAGCCTTGGTTGAGATAGTATTAAACTTTTTCGCTTGCTTACGCAAAATGAACTTTATCGCATCAATAATAAGGACTATGCTAGTTATGTTATGGCCTCTCATAAAGTTGGAGACGTCTTTTTCGACCAACAGATTTAGATGAATTATTCACGTCCTTTCTATGGCTACTGTTTCATTATGTGTGAGGAATATTGTCACAGATGAAAATAATCATAAGTTTTACTAAGAATTCTACAAATACGATTAAGTAATAGGTAATTTCGATTCTAACCAACAGCAATTAGACCATCAATCAGCCACATTCGAAACCTTCAACGTGCACACTAGCGCCACTGCTAAAATAATAATCGTGATTATTTAAATTTAACGAAAGGTATTTAAAAAAGGGAGCAACTACGTAAGTAGTTCTTCTTCTCTCGTGTCGAGGTTCCTCTAAAAATCTAAACAGTGGATGCCCAGAAAGCAGCGGTGCTGACAGCCCTGACCGTCGCGTCCCTCAGCTACGTACTGTATTTTGTATTTAAGTACCTTTTGAATACATCAAACTAGTTTTTATGTTGCTGGATTAGTCAATCTAAGCGTCCAATGTTAAAACGGCCGTTTTGTTTTGAGTTCATAGATCGACGAATCCAGCAAAATAAAAACTAGTTTGATGTATTCAAAATGTACTTAAATACAAAATACAATACGTTGCGGCCCCCTTTTTTAAATATCTTCTAGTGTGCACGTTGATGAGCTCTTACATACACATGTGTTGAAGCTGTTTCCATTTGGTGGGATCGGCTTGTATTTATTTGGCATAATTCAGTGACGTGTACATTTACATTTTGATTCGAGCGGCTTGCGGTTTGGTGGTCGGACGTGTTCCTTTGGCCGAGCGAGCGTGAGGGAACAGAGTCATTGTTATCAAATGTTACGTGACCTAGAGATCCATAGACAATTGATAACTTAATAAACCCACTAATTATGGTCAGCCTAAGCCTTTGACTTTTCTACTCGGATAGCATTTGAAACCCTCGGATGGGAAGGAGCCCGGCGGCGACGCATTGACTCGCGATTGCGAATCAAGTTGATTGGAACAATTTATACTTATATATGTAAAACTAGCTTCTACTCGCGATTTCGTCTGCATCGGATGATGATAATAACTGATATAAACTACTATCCTATGTCCTTCCTCAAAGTATCTGAGTACCTACCACCTAAATCGGTTTAGCGTCTTAAGCGTGAAGAGTACACGGACAGATAGAGTTATTTTCGCATTTATAATATTTGTAGCGATTATGCCGACATCGACAAATTATATACAAATTTAACATTGAAGTAACGCATGATGTGACATAAAGAGCTCCGTTAGTTGCGTTTTTTGTGCGTAAGTACATAAAAATCCAATGTAACCCATGTCTTTTGATTCGTGCCAATCCTAGCGTAAATAATATTTTATGCGATAGAATGTCCGCCCTTAATCCCTTTCGTGTAGTTTTTTCCTTGACATAAACGAAACTCGGAGATGGCTTCTTTCCTTTCGCCGAATTTGAGAGTAGGCATTGACGTAATTTTATGACGAACATGGAAAAGTGTGTAGCAACCCAAATAAAAAATATCGTAAATTCGATTATGGTGTCTATTTACTGGATACATTTGAGTGAATACGGTTCTGTATTGATTTTGATTTACCATACAAAAGGAAATATGAATGTAAAATCAACGCAAACATTTAGGTTGAAATTCGCGGTGTTTCGTAGATTAGCTATCCTGTCACGCTTGCCTAACGTTATATTTCCGTGTAGATAGGTAATATTCTCTAATGTCACGTTATATCGCGCATGTCTTATTCTGATCGTCGATTTCCATCACTTGACTTATCGGCATGCAAATCTTTGAACATTTCGCCAACGACTCGTGTGATTCGTTGCTTATTTGGATTTGTTACGCGTGCGTGATTCTTACGATTACATATTTTTCTTCTAACGTTTCCAAACTGGGGAGTGATTTAGCAATCCAAGGGGAGTCCAGAACGATAAGCTATGGCTTGGGATGGGACTTGGGTGCTTATTAGGGCTTCTTGAGACACAATTTTAACAATGGCTATTTGTCTTATTCCAGGTGGGTGCAGACAACTTGGCAGACAGGTATGAATTCTAGCGTATATTCTGGCGTATCCAAACCAAATACACCGTGTACTAAATAATTAGATATCATTAACAGTACGTCGCCTCGCCTTCGAGCGTTGATTTACCTTTCGTTTGGTTTTCATTTCTGACAAGACATGATTTGTTTGACGTTTATTATACTGCAAAATTCGTTAACGTTGGTAGAGACTTACTCTCTTCTAGAGAATCAATCACTCTCTTTTAAAGGGGCCTACTGATTAACAGTCCGCCGGACGGTATCGGCCTGTCAGTTAGAACAAAATTTTGACAGTTCCGAACAACTAAGGGGTTAAGAAGGCACATCAAACGTGCGTAAAAGCACTTACATAGAGTTAAATCTTATACGATCGTACGAAACACTTCGTATACAAGCCCGATTCATGCATGGCCGATTTTTTTAAGGTTGAAATAAGTGAAGCCGACCTCAAAAGCTACTAGAGAACTGCAGCATAACGAGGCTTGCTTACTCGATCGTAAAATGCGCTGGCAGTCTAAAAATAGTTCTGTCTGAGAAATCGATTAGATAGAGGTAGCATACAGGAGTTAATATGATGCTGCTCATGCTTAATGATGAGCCTGCGGGCAAAGCAAAATTATAAAAAGCGTAAGATTTATACGATAACGCTATAATCTCATTTAATAATTGCCCGCAACTGTCAGTTCACTCTTTTTGATGAATTAATGAATGAATGAACGTTTATTCACAAGAACATAATTATGGTACAGTACCTAGAGTGCATGTTATAAATTTACATACAGTGTTAGCCCTTACTATGTTCTGCCATAAGGCATGTGAAATAGTACATTTCGATGCTGGTGCGGAAGGTATGTCATTACTTCACGAGTACCGAGATATCTTGCCACGAGCCGCAGGCGAGTGGCAAGACTCGGGACGAGTGAAGAATGACATTTCCGCACGTGTATCGAACGACGTTTTTTAATACAGTTGCGAAAAAATAAGAAAAACATTGTTAATCGTACACTAAACAAAAGTGGTAACAGTGACAGCTCGGTTAGACGTCGTCTTTAAGTATATTATATCTATGGGCGTTTGGCAGCTATTCCGTTCCATTCAGTCAACTTATTAAGAACGGAATTTTCAATATTGAATATTAAAAAATAAACGTGTTATAATGATGAAGAGGTAAGTAATTAAATATGAAATATGTAATATTTTTCGTATTCTTACATTAACGGTAGGTTTTTATGCTGATTACGACGTTTAAAGGAAACTAATATTAACACTCATCAATAAGTAGTCGTGAATTGGAACAAGTATAAATTTAAAAAAATTGGAAAAGTAAAAAGCACTAGTTCGAGATAACCAACTTTCCGCACGCTAAACAGCTACGTAAAGTAGCACTTTTTGAGCAACTGTATTAAAAATTGTTTTTCCATGACATGACAAAGCCATGTATGCGAACATTAACTGCGTGCATGCAAGATCTTAATTTTGGATAAGGGCCACTTGCACCATTCACTAACCCGGGGTTAACTGGTTAAACCTCGAGTTACTATAGTTACCAGTATTTGACACTTGGTTAACGGTTTACCCGGTTAACCCCGGGTTAGTATGGTGTAAGTGGCGCTAGTGTAGTTGGGTGCAAGTGGGGAAATAGGGTATAATGAATCCTCTTGCAACTGCGAGTGTTATACGGTGCTGGCCTTTTCAGTGTATTCCCTGACTAGTGTTCCTCAAGTGCTTCCCAACTAGAAGTGGCTTATGACCCGATTCGAACAATGCTTATAAGATGTCACACCGATACGATACTGATATGTCAGTGTCAAAACTGACATTTCTTGAACCAAAAAGTCACTTTTGATACTTGTAATGAATCGTATCATGGAGTCATGTCATATCACCAAGATACACTACGAGCCTCGCATGTCACGGTCTTAAAATATAATTGGGTAGGTAAAGTTTTTTGAAGATAGGCAAATTATATTTTTTCCCAATAGTATTCATTATAGCGATCACGGAAATGCAGCTCTTTTATTTTTATATTATTTTATTGATTAAATATAATTTTTTAAATGATCGATATGACGTTTGTGAGGTGAAATGGCAGATTCGAGTAATTAATTCCTTTGCCGTAGTAAATGGGACGAGATAGAAAAAAAATCGATGTCAACTGTCAGTGTCATTCTTGGAAAATAACTTGCAAATAATTGGAAAATAATGGTCGGACGAAACATTTGTGTTTTCTTGTAATTGGATGTCTGTGTGATTTCTAGAATAAGTATTTTTAACGTCCCTAGCACGCTCAACACGGATATTTTGATAATGATAACGATTGCTTTCGACTACTTGGCACTGCTTCTTGGAGAACATTTTCATTAACGCCTTCACCACGACTCTTGGACTGCTACACGAGTCATTTTGGATCTCAGTATCAACACAATAGATGGAGACGATCCCGGAAACGTTCGAATGGAAATAGAATATTACAGAGATGAACTCAAAGTGCGTCGTACCGTCTACAAGACAGTACAGACGTTACATTCCAAATTCAGCGTATTTGAGCACACCAAAGTCTTTAACAGCGATTCGGTGCCAAGCTTTGAAGATATATTGGCCAAAATGGTAACTTATACGTTTGTGAGGACTATATAAACGTGATTGTTGTATTATACATACATAATGATTAAGATTGTAAGTCTTATAACTAGGTCGTTATTGGCTATTATATATGGGCTCGGCAAGGTGTTCACAATATCTGAACACGCACGCCCTGATAATAGAGGCGTGTTCAGATATTTATGAGCATCCTAGCTGCACCAATAAATCTGATGGCGACTGTACTTTAGAAAACTTATAATATAAATCCAAAATAATATAATATAAATCCAGTACCTAAATTTCGTTTCGTTTTATTTTATAAATCCACAAATTATTATCCTTAAGCATTAACATTACAACAGTATATAGAATCACGCTGTGTGGCGTGCCCTTGAAGAGAGTTGAGAGGTTCAAATATGGTCAATATGGATAAGTATGTCTGTAGGGTAAATGTGCTTCACGTTGGGGCCTGTTTACATATTGATTAGTGTTGATTGCGGGTTTAATACATTTGCCACTATACACAAGTAGCAAGTGTATCAACTCGCAAAAATACTATATTTATGCTTCCATTGAGGTGTACATAGTAAGCACTATTCTCAAATTATGTGAGGAAATAAAACAAATTCAATGTAGTAAAGCGTATTTAATAGGGGTAAAGTGACGCGAATACAATTAAAAAAACAACGCATATTCTTAGTTTATATTAAATGTAGATGGCTTTTTAGTTTTCACTTGGTCACAGAAATACGCTAAAAACCACTTTCAGAGTAGGTGTTTCTTGCGTTTTGGCTGTCCTTCTTGTGTCCTTACACAGCATGAGCATGTCGTAAGTCCTGTTGTATTTGTCCCTGGACTTAGCAGGAAGCTAGTTATTCATTATTAAGTTTGCTTCTGCTTTCAAATGAGGCGGTGTGCCGTCTATTCCAGATCGTTTTCGTCACTTGAACTCATTTTGTTTATTACGAGTATTAAAATAACAAGCGGTAACTTATTGAGTATTGCACAACGAATAAACTTTGCCGCCTTTTATTTGCATATTTTTTTAAATTATATTACCATAGATACTAAGCATACGGTACGCGCATGCGTCAATCCGCGCGCGCCGCGCAGCGCCCTTTCGCGGTGCTAAAGCGGTATCCAGACGGGACTGATAAAATCGGTCGATTTGATCAGAAATGAAATTGGCGTCAATCTCCAATTTTAGATTTATGGTGATATTAGAGCCATTTAAATTGAAAAAATGCCCCATAACGAAAATACTAGCCTCACAAATTGGTGTTCTTGTGTCCGCACCTCATTTTATCAGTCATTATCGGCGGTTGAATTCGGCGAGCCAAATTGGCGTTTGCGTCCGTACGTCCCGATTCGATCGGGCAATTTAATCAGATTGGCGAAAAATTGACTAATCTGGATACGCCTTAAGCAACATCGAGTTCACGATAATTTGACATATAATAATAATAGATTTTTAGCATAAGTTGCATTTCATAAAACTTAACCCAAATCATTTGTACATTTTCAAGTCAAAGATAAAGACATGTTGGTTTTAAAATTTTAATAAGTATAGACCATAACATTGTCATGATCTTGTAACATTGTTAAAATAAGAGAGTCTCCCATTTTCATTTTATTGCATTTTTTATAAAATGTCTTTAGATTCTCGGGATATCTTGGTCCTAATTCGATTGCTCTTTTTTATGGAAATAATTATATCCTTCAGATTCACAGGATGCTCGAGGCTTAGCCGAATAACACTGCAAGGAAGTATGTCATGGCTCAATGGTTCTAATTAGCCATCAGTATAATACCGCCAATGAATGTTTACATCCACCTGAAAATAAGAACAACATTCATAAAATGAGGATAACCACACAAAACTAACAGATGGTTGAAATTGTTAGAAAAAATTAGAACGATTTCTTGTTTACGAACTTAACAGCTCATGGCAATTTAATAATAAAAATCAAAACACAAGTGAAGAAAGTTTTATGTACCTATGTATTTCACGGAAACGTACTCCTGTACGGCCATTGCTCCTCTAATTCAACGGCATTGTGCTTATCACTGTTATGATAATAATTTCAAATTTGTAGAATCTGCTCGCAATCTCGTATGAACTCGCTTATTTTTCTTGCAAAACTCTGTCCAAGGGTCAGCGTAGGGGCCGTCGTGTAGGGGTGGGGAAGAAAACGTTGTCCAATAATTTTATTATGCAGTGCCAAGTTATCGAAAGTAAATTCAATCTTTGTCCAAATACGCGCAGATGTCGTGGGGAATCAGAAGTCCGTGGGTCGTGCTGAGGTCGTCGAAAATCTTAATGATAACATTAATAGCAATTCGCAAGGTAACATGAGGCTTGTCCGTTATTTTTCGGGAATGCGAGCTAAGTGACACTGACAGTTGACATCGATTTTTTTTCTATCTCGTCCTATTTACTACGGCAAAGGAATTAATTACTCGGATCTGCCATTCCATCTCACAAACGTCATATCGATCATTTAAAAAATTATATTTAATCAATAAAATGAAATAAAAATAAAAGAGCTGCATTTCCGTGATCGCTATAATAAATACTATCGGTAAAAAATTTAATTTGCCTAACTTCAAAAAACTTTACCTACCCAATTATTAAACACACGAAATTACAAATGATTTTCACTGAAACAAACCGAAACATTAATTACGTTAATTAATTCAAAAAATTCAAATGCCGCTTTTAAAATTACCTAATTACACTTAAGTAATGTAAACACGCGAATGTATTATTAAGTATGAAGTTTGTAAAATATGCAGTCATTTGGGAATCGCCCCTTACTTACTATGTCATGTCATACTTAGAGTTGCGCTGTAATGGTTATTAATGTGTGTTTAAAAAAAACGTTGACTGGAGGATGGAGCGTAGAAATTCGCAACGGAGGCAGTGCGTGCCTTATCTATTCTTCTCGGGGCTTATAACTAGAGATGCCCCGAATAGCGAATTTGGCCGAATACCGAATATCTAATATTCGGCCCCTCTCTCGGCCGAATACCGAATCGGCGACCGAATATTCGGCACGACATGCGAACCTTTTCAGTAACAATTATTATAAAACTTTTCGCCAACAAAGCGCAACGTTTTCTAAGATAGGTATATTTTTATGTTGAACAGAATTAATGAATGTAGTTAGAGTCAATCAAATCAGACCCATGATAAAAATAAAATATTATGTAATCAACAAATGCTCAAAAACGTGCCTTCGTATTTAACTACTTTCCAAGAATTCGTTTTAAATATGAAATATACCTACCTATTATTTGGTTATTTTTTTGAGTAGTTTTTCTTTTTAGGTAGGTGCAACAGATATTCGGTATTCGGCCGAATAGTAGGCAACATTCGACGGAATACCGAATATTCGGCAAAGTGGCCGAATAGACCGAATACCGAATAATTGCCAAATATTCGTGGCATCTCTACTTATAACCTACGGCGCTTGCACCCTTTCCAGTATAATGGGTTGGTGCAATTTTCTTTTTAATTTAGGGTTATCTTTGGCTTTATTACTGCGGTGCATAAATAAAATACTACACTTGAGTATCATTACCGTAACTTTATCTACAAATACAAGGCTATAGAGGTAATAGGGACAAAGCTTATTATAAATAGTTGGATCAAAGCCGCAAAATGATATATTATAATTATTATTATATTAATCTACCTTACAAAAACAGCTTATTAATTTTTGTTGAAAAAAATGACAGTATTCGAGTCATTGTTTCGTGGTCATATTTATAAATCAGTTGTACATTAATATGGCTTTCAAGCAGAGATGGGCATTAATCGATTAACTTTTTAATCGACTAATCAATCGATTAAAAAAGTTAATCGTCAAAATTAATCGGCGATTAATTTAATCGCGATTAATTTAGTCGACCTAACATACGATTGAAATTGAATTAATCTTAATATTAATCGATTAAATTTCTCGATTAACTCTCGATTGAAAGTAGACAGGTGGTCATTTTTGTATGTAACTAAAAATCAAAACTTCTTGCGTACACATTAAAAACCATTCCAGTGTTATAACTGTGCTTCAATAATACTCGTATAAGATGGTTACATTGGTTACTATAATAATGCTTAGTGAATAGTGATGCATGCAGCCTACACAACATAAACAATATTTTATGCATAATTAGACAAATTCTATTTGTTCCTGTATATTATTTAAATAGTAAAACTAATCCATATTCCGGATTCTTACTTAAAGTATTTTAATTTATAAAAATTACATTTGTTTTGAGACGAAATGTCGAAAAACTTGAAAAAACCCGGAAGTTGATGATTTTTAGAACGTGATTTTGGGCACATTTTTCGGGGTTTGTAATAATTTTATATTTCAAGAATTTATCATAGGAATATCACAAATAGTATACCTTTCTGATGGCAGTAAGATTTTTCCTATATCTCTTACTAGTATGTAATTATATATGTATTCTATGCAACTTCCAACACTGATTTCGCAGTAAAAATCGATGCTATATTTTTTTTACCATTTTTCCTAGAATCAGGAAGCAATTATGTGATACATATATTAATTTCCGGCAAAAAGACAAAATCGTGCATTTAAGGGTTACACACCTGGGTAAGTTGAGAAACTAATAACAAGTGGTATATAATACAGTGACATAAAATACTAAGCATACGTACTCTTTGTAGGTTTGTTTTATTGTTTACATAGGACTAGAAATTCCAAAATAGATAACAATCCGTTTATCCATAATTTGCCATTGTTATACGACCTTAAGAACTGTCAACATAACCCGAGATAAGAACAACCATTAACAAAAAAAATTGCCTACAGACCTTAAAATGCCATTATTATATCTTCGTCAGCCGGTCTATATAATTCGCACAATAGGAAGTACCTTTCGAGAGCAAATGCACGTGTTTGTTTAAAAAAATGATAATTTTGCTTTAGGTATGCCTATAGCGATTTCAGTATTTTATTGATAACAAAATGGGACGAACTCTAAAACATCCCTTTTCTAACAAAAACAAGTTCGAAGACGGTCAAAATTAATAGTCTCCAAGTGAACATACATAAAAATTCGTCTGTTACAAGTCGGTTAAAAAGACCATATTTATTGCCAAAATTAATCGAGAGAAAATTAATCGAACTAATTAATCGATTAAAAAAATTAATCGGCAGTAATTAGTCGACGATTAATTTAATCGTGACAATATTAGTCGGAGCTTTTCGACTAAAATTAATTAATCGTCACTTTTAATCGTTGCTCGCGATTAAGTCGGTTAATTTTAATCGTTAATCGTCAGTCGATTACATTTTGCCCAACTCTGCTTTCAAGTTACTTCGTTTCTACTTTCTACCTGAACATCTATCCCATAATCGGAAACACCATCAAAGTCCAGTGGCATTTCTTCAAATATGTGTGCATGAGAATTAAATATATTGGATAAAAGGTCAAATTATGAGTTTTCAATCCCAATGAAAATGAACATATTTTAAACTAAGTTTTTTTTTCTCCGAAACATGGTGAATCGCCATTAGACCATCACAATACCCAATGCGCATTTTGAAATTGCTAGGGCTCTCAGCAATGGAGGCGAAATTACATTTAATATCAAGGAATCCATATCCTTTTACGATCAGCTTAAATCGTGGCTCTGATTTTGGGGTTTTGCGTAGAACCTATTGAAAGCAAATTTCTGACATAGGTTCCCCTTTGTAAAGTAAGGGCGGGCGTTCAGATTCCATTGCTCTTGATTTGTAGAATATGTCTGAATTTTCTTTGTTAATAAAAGCGTAAAGATATTTGAAGAACGGTAATTACCTATATTGTGCGATATAACATTTCTTGTCGCTCTTTACAACATGTTCTACTTTTACATTTTATGCTTTTACTTTTAGCTTTTGACAAATCATATTGTTAGCGTTATAAAAGCTGTACATTTTTAAAGGGATCATAAATTTGTAATGTGCGAAGTAATAAGCACTTAAACGGAAATACTTCTTTCGTATCCTTCCATTTGGATTTTACTGGTTCAATTCGAAAGTAAGTTTTCTTGGAAAGTCTTTTAAAGCGTACCATTGAGACGAAGCAGTCACATAAGCACTCTGTTAACTATTCAGTTGCTCGCTCCACCGTTTCCGCTGAAGTCTGGAAGTATTACCTAACTATTATTGATGGGATTACAGTGTATGGCAGGAGCAGGGTAGGCGCTTGACGCCTCCATCCCCCTGAGCCATCTCGCCCGCATATTGATGACTACTAAAAACATAACTTTACTAACGGCCGCACTTCTCGCTCGCTGCAAATTCCCCTTTGCATAACTTATTCCTCTCGTGTAACTCGTTTCCAGTCGACTGTCATTCAGATCAGTCAAGTTGGAAAAAATTCCACGGCACGAGACATGTTTTGAGTTATTCGACACTTTTTCCTAACTTTGTTGACATATTCAATCAATTATTGCGAAAACAAGCAAAAATATAGTTTGGTGAAGGTACGTTTTCAGTTTTTACGATGATGTTCCGATTTAAAACGATATTGCAATTCAATATATAGCTACTTAATTGTGTTTGGTTAGAAACGATGACCTTTTATTCAAAGTCTCATCGAATTTACTAGAATTATTAATTTATCATAAACCACATAAACCACAAAAATACGACTATACAAATATTCACAGAATATTAGATATCCTCGTATTTTTGTGGTTAGATCACGATCACGATCTGCGAAACTTAACTTGGGTGCATGGTTACTATAGCAATTTATTTTGTTAGAGATCCAACTGGGGTGAACGCGCCACATTAAATGTCGATTCAGAGTTTCGACTGTTTTTAACCTAACCTTCCATAAAGAAAACTTATGCATAGGTCTTGCATGTATATGTTATACTGTGTACCTTTATCTTTAGATTTATCTCTTAGCAATGTTAATAATGTGGACAAAATGCCTATATGTAGAAGGTAAATCTACCTACATGTTTAATAGAGTTGCCCGCCGCAACATTTTTTTCTTTCGGCATTTCTTGTCACGACTTGTCACGGTTATATTCAAACTTCTGTATTATTATATTAGTTGCGGTAAGGCGAAGCGTGGGTCGATAAAAGTTATTTAATAACAAGAAACACTTCTCCCTCAGTGAAGTTGTGCGGCTGCTAACATCTTCATACAATCCTTTCTTAGCTAACCGCCTTGCGAAATGCTTTTAATAAGTAGACGCCTTTCAAGACCTAGCTTTATACAAAGAATTATATTTGCTGTATGTGACTTTGTCCCTGTATAAGTTTTTAAACTGAACCATGCCCGTGTCTAGTAGGTACTCCTCTACTAACTTTTATGTCTCAGTTCATCTCCGATGATACTATACTATCTAGCTAGAATAAGAAAAGTTCCTATATCTGCATCCGGTTCATATGATATTTCAAATCTGTTCATCCGTTTTTATATAATGAAACACCAAACATTTAATAGGTACTTATATGTACACAATTTCACATCTATGTATAATAGTGGGATGCATCTTCATAAAGCGATATCAGAGAAATATATATTTCTATAATACCTTTTTAGATCATTTTAGAAAACCTGCCGGAATCAAATTAAATCGCTATAACTAGTTCTGACGGGATCTAAACCGAAGAAAGCATTTAACAGGCGAAGAACAAAGAAAACTAGTCCTTTTGTATATATAATTGCTGTGCAATCGAACATACTCGTATGTATGTATGACACGAACTTATATTGGTACCCAAACAATTATATTAGAAGCGAGGCAAGGTCACCTCTAGATTTGTGAAGGTCTAATAGCTACAATGTAGGCTACAGGCTACACCAGTAAGTTTAGTCGTAACCCTTTCGGAAATTGATGCAAATTGAACCGCGCTAGCTAGAATATTGTTGGGTAAATTTCGTGAACTGTGTTTATGTTGGGATATATAAGATATATTTAATATTACCGCTGTTCTCATTTACATTACTTTGTTTGAAGTAACGTAAATAAGTAGTCATTTTATTAATCTTCAATGATTCAAATGGTATAATGGTTGGGTCTTTTTGTACATTATTACTGAAATATAAAATAAGCTCCTATTTATTACTAAATAGTAAAGTAAGGCTACCTGACTATATAATTGTAGAGGTACAGTAGGTAGAAGCTATTTCCCAACTTAAAGTAGATAATAAGGCAAATATAATTAAAGATTTTACATATACCCATGCCAATTTACAGTGTTGTAGCACTAACGATCAGTGAGGTTAGTTACGAAGTGACAAATGGACGGATAGGCAGACAGACAGACATAGAGAGCCTTTTATTGTCGGAATCCTTACGATTTTCCACATAGAAAATTGCTCTTGCTACAGAATCAGAAACTTAAATAGGTATTCCCAAAGATTCCCTTTCCAAACAAATTGGGACAAACAAACAGCTCGTCACAATCATTCCTGTTGAATCTTCAATACGGGCTGACGGGCTCATTACTTACAATTTGTTATACTATTATCCATGTCCTACTTTTGCGGATGTCGACCAAAAAGATCAACCTGCATATATCTTACTTCGACAAAAAACCTCACGATTTTCTCTTCTTCCAAATCTCTTATATCCATTTACAGCTTCATTGAGACTGTGCACAAGATACTTTATACTAAATATTAAAGGGTTTAAAAAATGTGTAATGCTAACAATGCTTTTTTCAGCATTTGTCGCATAATGTGTAGAATTAACAGCGCGGAAGACCGCAGTGGCATCGTGCCGGCTGGCACCGTGTTTGCATTAAGCCATTTACCTTTATTATAATTAATTTAGCAGAGTACGAGTTGCAGGCTGTCTGCTCCACATAACTGGGTCAATGACAGGCCCCCCGAGAATAGAACCTCTGCTGGAGGGGAGGATGTGTTCTATTGTTAACTCCAATATGAAACTGGGGATGAATTTAGGAATATATTTCGTCGAAACTTTGACCCGCAAACTTTTGATTGTCCTTATTTAAATATTGAACGAAAGGCATCAATAATTGAAAATCTATTTCTTTCTCAATATAATGATATTAAAATATTGATCCGAAACTTTTATTGGCGCGTATATGGAAAAATATGGAAATAGCCATGGTAAAATTAGTACCATGTAAATCAGGTACCTTACTGTTTGTGTCAATTAGTAGTTTTAATATTGTATCCAATATAAGTATATCAATATGAATAGTTACCTATTTATATAAACATTACAGTCAATCACCTGTAAACAAATAACAAAACAAAATAATTTCTTATTTACGTATGTAGAGGTACGCGTATAAAAAAGGGTTTCATTAAAACAAAAAGCTTTTGATAGTGCTACTCACACAACCATTTAGAACAATTTATAGTAACGGCGATCCTAGTTGGCCATTAAAAGCTAAATTACTCCATGACAAAGCTTTTAAAAATGTAGGTACCTATTGTTGAAGTAGCCTAATGGGGTGAATGACAGTAGTCTACGATGTACAGACAGGTAATATGCGTAGCTTTATCTACAGCTTGGCGAAAAAATTAATAAGTGGCAACACTAGGGTCGTCCCCAAGGGCCCAACGTTTTCTGTTCTCTTTCACGGCGCAGCAACTAGTATCATTTCTCTCTCCTCGCTCTTTTAAAAATGCCGTTTGTCAAAAAAGGACAACCATACTGTTGACAAGATGGACTTCAAATCAAGTGTTGCCTTTCTTGATGCGCCCAGGCTGTGTATGTGTGCGTAAAAGCGTATATGTGTGCTCTTTTAGGGATGTGAAAAGTCGATTTTAATCATGTTATATATCGATAAACGCTACACAGCGGAACGAAATAGCGATTAATTGCAGCTTCAATATCTTCGTTAAACATAAACATAATCGAAATGCTAATGGATAATGAATATATTATAATATAATAATATAATTCAATTATTGCGGAACACCTATTTTAGGAGGTATTTATGTATTTTAATTAAATATCTGAACTTTCCCTTGGTTCCCTGCTGGGGCGTGACTATAAAATTATGATCTGATAATCACAATAAAGAATAAAAGCATTTTTGTTCATTTTAGGTATCGTTAAACCTTTGAAGTAAAATTAAAATTGCAATAAATGTCGATAGTTTATCGATATGATATGACTTTATCGACATGGCTACAGCAAGGTGGGCCTCATTGTTAATCGTACACTAAACAAAAGTGGCAACAGTGACAGCTCGCTGAGACACCGTCTCTATATATTATAACTCTATGGTCGTCCCATTCAAACCAATTAGTATAAGAAAACGGGACGACACTACAGTGTTGCCACTTTTTAATTTCTACTCTTTTTTGCTAAACTGCACATAAAATAAATTGTGTACTATCTCATCATGTGGATGTGCCGCACTTGTGTACAACAATCAGCGGCCCATGTCTCCGGTATTGGACTATAAATTATTATTTGTATGTTGTTATGGAACCGTGGATACTTATTGTGAAATTAATACCTAACCTATAAGTACTATTAATCGACTATCAGACTGAAGATCTGGCAAGGATAACTAGCTGAAATATTATTGTCCCTCTCCCTACACAAATTCCTTATAAAATTTCAATGTAGGGATATATTTTGCTTTTGAACAGTGTGCCACATGCCATGCAGGTTGCATCATCAAATGCAGGTTAAAACTTACCTTTGCTAGGTACCTAGAAATCTAGAACTTCGTTACTTTGAAATTTTGTATATTTCGAAAAATATAGGTAAGGATACGTAGATTTTCTCTACTTGGTTTTGTTATACTAGCTTGTTCATTTTGTAGCTGTTTAGCAGTAATCTATGACAAAATTCTACATCCTAATTTACCGCACGGCATTTTCACCGGGCTTTCAAAATTCATGCCACTAACTAACACGTATTAACGGCATCGGTAGTGAAAATAACATGGAAGCTGTTTTCACGTCAGCAACAACAGGCTTTGCCTGCGGCGTTTCTGTTTTCGACGAGAAATGATAAACAAGGGAACGAGCGTCTAATGAGCCAATA